>NW_027527548.1:2114286-2120376 GCF_008692635.1 Crocuta crocuta | reverse complement strand
TAGCGAAGGTAGAGTTCCTTTTGAAAATAAGGAGACAGACTCAGAGGATTTTTGTCCAGGGTCCTACAGCTAATAATGAACAAAATTGCAATACAGTTTTTGAAGCAACAATCTTCTTTTCAAACAAAATTACGTGGAAGCCTGATAGAGAAAGCCGCCCGGGGCTGGTCGGGAGCAGCGGGGACGGTTTGAAAGCCCTGGTGTAGGAGACGAGCAGTGAAGTCACCGCACCGTAGCGTGGTCTCCGAAGCAGCCCCGCTGCTCAGCAACAGGAGAGGGAGGGCAGCCGCTGTTGTTCTCTCCTTTTCACAGATGAGAAAACTGCAGCTCAGAGAGGTTCCCGGACTTGCCCGCATGGCTAGGTAATGTCAGAGCCAGTCCTAGAGTGGCTTTTTGCCTGTGTGCCTCCTCCCGTGGGTTACCGGGAGGAGAGAGAGCCAGGGCCACAGGGAGAGTGTGTGAGGAGCTCCCACCACCGCCAGCAGGCTCTGCTCCAGTCCCGGGCCTCACCTCGGAGAAGTCACCTTTCTTCTTTCCTTCCAATCAGATGGAAACCAAAATCCTGTGAACCAATTCGCCGAGAAGGCCCCAAGGTATGGCTGTGTGAGCGTGGCAGGGACTGCTGGCCCAGGCGGACTCAGTCAAGGCTCTGGGCCGATCGTGAGGGAAGGGGCGAGGCTGTGAGGGGTTTGTGAATGCCGTTGCAGAGCCATCCCCTACTCCCCGACCCCTGCCCTGCACCCACGCCCCAGCTGGCCTCCCTGAAGGATCTTTTTAAATTTTTTTTAATGTTTTATTTATTCTTTTTTTTATGGTTTGTTTTTGAGACACAGAGAGAGAGAGAGAGAGAGAGAGAACATGAGTGGGGGAGGGGCAGAGAGAGAGGGAGACACAGAACCTGAAACAGGCTCCAGGCTCCAAGCTGTCAGCACAGAGCCAGATGCGGGGCTCGAACCCCATGAACCATGAGATCATGACCCAAACCAAAGTCGGACGCTTAACTGACTGAGCCACCCAGGCGCCCCATCCCCTGAGGATCTTAAACAGGGATTGGAACTAGAGATACTTAACATGTGACAGGCACCGTGCTAAATCTTTTGTGCGGATTATGTGATTGCATTTATGTGAAGGCTTAGAGACCTGCTCAGAGTCACATACCTGCTGAGTGGTCTAGCCAGGTCTCAAAGCCGAGGTTCATTGCCACCAGAGGCTATGCTCCTAACCATCAGTCTCCAGAAGAGTTGTTTGCAGGCTCTGTTAGCAATAGGACCCTTTCTTCAAATAAAATCACGTGTGGAAGCCTGTCCTGCTTGAGGCTGTGACCAGTAGAAATGTGCCACCTATGGGGCACCTGGGTGGCTCCATTGGTTGAGCGTCCAACTTCAGCTCAGGTCATTATCTCGCAGTTTGTGGGTTTGAGCCCTGCATCGCACTCTGTGCTGACAGCTCAGAGCCCGCCTTAGATTCTGTGTCTCCCTCCCTCTCTTTCCCCCTCCCTGACTCAGATTCATGTCTCTCTTTCAAAAATAAACAAACATTAGAAAGGAAGGAAAGAAAAGAAGAAAAAAGGAAAGAAAGAAGGGCAGGAGGGAAGGAGAAAAGAAAAAGAAGGAAGGGAAGGAAGGAAGAAGAAAGGAAGAGAAAGGGAAGGGAAGGAAGGAAAAGGAAAGAAGGAAGGAAGGTAGAGCCCCCCTCCTGTATTACTGGCCCTCTCTGCTCTCACACTGGCAACCATGCCTTTCGTCTTAAACTCTGCTGCCTTGAACCAGTGATCCTGCATTTCCCTGATCTTTCTGTTCCTCTTCAGACATCCCTTCTCTCTCTCTTGTGAATTCTTCTTCAGCAATGACCCATATACGTGGGCCTTCCTCAGAATTCTCTCCCTGGCCCACTCCTGCACCCAAAGTTTCTGTGAATGATCTTTTCAGGGCTCACTGTGTCCTGAAGTTGCCATACCTCCTTGTTTGTCCCGCACCCCTCTTTCAGGGTAAAATTGTATATCCCGTCTGCTAGACCCCCCTGCCTGGCATCCCCATAGCATTTCAAACTCAGCCGATCCAACATCGCGTCAGAACCTTTCTCCATAGCCGCCTTTGACATTCTCTACTTGAGTCATCTTTCCCTCTCCCCCTCCTTCCCATCTACATCAACTCAAGTCCTGGACAATCCTACCTCCCAAATACATCACCATTCCTCTTCCCTCCTCGTCATCCTTACTGCCATCTGAGCTCAGACCCTCATCTTTCAGAAATGCATTAGCAAAGCAACCTCTAAACTGCTCCCTGCCTATAGTCTCGCCACTTCGAAGCCATTAGCCACATTGTGGCCAAGTGAGCTGTCTTTAAGCAAATCTGGCTCTCCCTGTTTAGGGCCCTCAGTGACTCCCGTGGCCTACAGAGTAAATAAAGTGCAGACCCATAAAAAGAAGCATACCAGGGCCTCTAGCCCTCTCCGCCTCTCCAGTCGCTTCCATTGCCATTTGCTAATCTGTGCTCCCTCTCCTTTAGGTACACGGAATTGCTCAGGGTTTCTCTAGCAGGCCAAGCCCACTGCCGCCGCCTGCGTTCATACTGGTCCCTTTCTTCCTTTCCTCCGCCCTTTCAGAAGTAACTTGGGAATTACCTTCGCAAGGGAGCCTTCCCGCTGCTCTCCCCCTTGGCATCCCTCACGCACGGCCCTCATCTGTATCCCCGCCTGCCTCATGATGGTATAATTACATCAGTCTCTGGTCCCCGGAGAGCAGAGTGTATCTTACTCATCTCTTTATCCCCAGTACCTAGCCTAGCATGTGTCAGCACTTGGTTACTCGAGTCAGCTGTTTGGAATAGCGGACAAGGATGGTGGTAGGAGAAGGCAGGGGAGTATTTCCGTCCCGTCCGCCCGGCACACCTCACCCTCACCAGCCTCTATCTTTTGCATAGTGGGACCCAGCCCGGCTGAATGAATCTACCACCTTTGTGTTGGGATCTCGAGCCAACAAGTAAGTTAAGAGCTTTGGCGCAGAGGCGGGGGGGCGCACCTCAGGGGCCTGCTCCTAGGACTGCGGCTGCGGGAATCCTCACCTCCCGTCTGTTCCTTTTCAGGGCCCTAGGGATGGGGGGCACTAGAGGGAGAATCTACATCAAGCACCCACACCTCTTTAAGGTAGGTGAGTGCTGGGAGTTAGGCAGGCCCTTGCAGTGTGGGTAGGGGTGCTAGCAGCTGTGGGTGGCACGGAGGAGTGTAGAACACATACTGATCTGGGGGCCGGGACTTCGGGGTTCTAGTTACCCCTCTGCCCTTAACCTTTACCTTTTGTAATTTACTCAACACCTCTGTATCTCAGTACTTCCTTTGCATGCTTATTGTGTGCCAGTTTCTTGCGCTACGCTTACATGATCTCATGGAACTGTCCTTTAAGATGGGGATTGCTGTATTGTTTTACAAAAAAAAAACAAAAAAAAAAAAACAGGTAAAGAACAGCTAAGTGACTTGGCCAGAGTTATTCAGCCGATAAATGATGAGTCAGGATTCCAGTCTGGGTCTGTCTTCAGTAAAGCTTGAGCTCTTAACCACTGCCTTATCCAATGGTTTATAAAATAAAGGGATAAAGCAAGGCAGCCGTTCTAACCCTTTTCAGACAAAGATACTTTGGTCTCCACTATTTAAGAAAATAATGGGGGAGGGGCATGAATTCACTCACCCTCTTAAATGAATTTCTGTTTTTTCAGTCACCTAAGCATCCAAATGTATTACAAAAATAGTAGTGCATGTGTGCTGAGGCCGGCTGATTCTGCATCCATGCATAAGGCTCGGATGTATACATCTTGCCAGAAGTATACAGCTCCTTTGGGGTCCTCGAATTATGGCTCTGTCTACTACATTCTGTGCAAGTTCAAGTTCTTTGAAGGGCAGACTTGCTTCTAGTTTTTCAGTCTTATATCCTGGGCTCCTCAGCACCTAGACAGTGTGCCTACTTGCTACCTCGTTTTCCTTTCAGTGCCTTCACTCCTGTTTTTCCCCTTGATGACCTTCCCCCCCCCCCCCAATCTGGTCTCTGCATGGCTCTTGTGTCACATCCACCTCTTCTAAAACCCTTCCTGCATCATCTCCCAAGTGCCTGTGCTCTGGGACCTACTTGGAACCGCAGTAGCTCAGTGGTTAAGGGTATGGTTTCAGTCCTGGTTCCACTGCTTAGTGGCCAGGTGACCTTGAGCAAGTGGCTTCACATTTCCCGGTCTGTCTTGTCACCTACCAAAAGAGAATGATACAAGCCAACCTTTTAGGATGTGCAGAATTACGAGAGAGTGCGGTGAAGCTCCCCGAGCAATGCCTGGCACACAGCAAGGGCTCAGTAAATGCTCGTCCTTGCCAGCAAATAGTCCCCATTCTCAGGTCGCCTTTTGTGATAAACTGCCGATCCACACTCACTACGGGGGGGCGTGAGTTCACCGTAATCTTTCCAGTCTAGGGAGTGGAGGGAAAATGTTTTTGTTGTTTTACTTTATATTCTCTGTTAGTGTCAGTGAGCATCTTTTCATTCATTTCAACGAGCCCCTTTGTGTTTCTTCTGTACACTGCTTATTGAATCTTTCGCCCATTCTTCTGCCCTCCTGGTGCATCATTCAACTTTTTTTCCTTTTTAACTTTTTTTCATTATAGAAATAACAATATAAGCTCATTCTTATCGTAAAAGGACTCAATATACAGAACCTAATCAAGAACAGAACACAAAGTTCCCATTCACCCTTGACTTGGAGTCTCCTCCGCTAGAGAGGAGTCTCACCCACGTGGTAGCTGCTTTCCATTCCCTCCCTGTGCACCCACGGGTGTGTGTGTGTGTGTGTGTGTGTGTGTGTGTGTGTGTGTCCTTTAGAGACGTGACTATGCATATATCAATAGCCATGATATGTACATTAGTGCATAGTGTTCTCTGATCTTATTTTTTTACTCCAAAATTCATTCATTGAGCAAGTATTTATTGAGTGCTAAACATTCTCAAGGAGCTAGAGACCTGGCAGTGCACAAACAGACACACAAAACAAAGTTCTTCACCACAGTACTATTCTGCCTCCCCCTGAGCGTGACCTGTCCTGATTCTTGTCTTAGAAAATAATGGTCACCGATAGCCATTCACTTGTGCTGTAAGCTACCTCGGGTCATTTTTCATTGAGGAGTAGAGCTCTAGAATAGTAGTTATCAGTCTGACCGGTTGTTGGAGTTCTGTGTTCTGAGAAAGGAAGGGGCAGGGATTCAAAGTGTGCTAACGCTCTCTGGTGTGGGGGTCCATCCCCGGGCTCCTGGGCTCAGCTCTGCTTGCTGTGAAGAAGTCGGCGAGCCCTCTCCATCCACCAGGCCGGGACGAGGTCGTCTTAGTAAGAGCTACTCAGGGGCCGAGATGCTCCAGCACCGAACGAGAAAAGCTCCCCTCCCTCGGCTAATGTCTGTGATCTCCCCCCTCACAGTATGCAGCTGACCCCCAGGACAAGCACTGGCTGGCCGAGCAGCATCACATGCGGGCAACAGGAGGGAAGATGGTAAGCGCCGTTCACACCTGCCGTGTCAGAGACCCTGCCGGCCCAGGGACCACGGTTCCGGCTGACTCTGCGCCTGCGCCCCTCAGAGCCTGATGAATGCGGAAAGGGAGACTTGTCGGGGGAGAGGGCCCACCTTTATGCTGGAGATCGGACTTACTCCCCGGATTCCCTTCCTACACAGCACCCCCTCAGCCTCCCACGTCACCCCTTGTATTTAGACTCTATTCGTTGTGCCTCAAAATGGCCAGCGCAAGACACGCTTAACACAACTTTCCCCTCGTGCCCACTGACGACAGACTTCCCTCGTGGCCACAGCACTCTTGTACCAGACACAGCTGTAGCATCGCCCCAGCACAGTGGCCCAGGCAGCCCGTCTTGTCAGTAGGAGTTAGCACGTGCAGTAAAACTCGTTTGCCACACTAGCGGCCCCTTCCAGAATCCCCTCTGCTTAAAGAGTACTTAGTTTATATCCAGCAACAGTCTTGGGAGGAATCATCGCTGCGTGTGCTCTAAAAGAAGCAGGGCTTTGTTCATCACATGCAGCACCCCCCCCCCCCCCGCCCCCCGCCCCAAG
>NW_027527548.1:2104731-2114234 GCF_008692635.1 Crocuta crocuta | reverse complement strand
AGAACTCCGGGGTCTTGCAAACCAGTGTGCTGTCTCCTTTCTGGCAAGAAAAGCCGTCTTCTGCTTTATGACTCTTCTTATTCCTACCCCCTGCTTAAGAAGATGTCAGGGAGCGTAGCACTGATACATAAAATGCAACATAACATAAATAAGAAATAGATGGGAAGAAGGAACGGCAGGATCTAAGGTTAAGCCATGAGCAAGACTAGCTTTATTTCTTTTTTTAATTTTTATGTTTGAGAGAAAAAGCATGAGCAGGAGAGGGGCAAAGAGAGGGGGACAGAGGATCCAAAGCAGGCTCTGCACTGAGAGAAGGGAGCCTGATGCGGAGCTCAAACTCATGAACCATGAGATCATGACCTGAGCCGGAGTCGGATGCTCAACCGATGAGCCATCCAGGCGCCTCAAGCCTAGTTAAAAGGGGGAATTTTTTAATTGCTGACTTGATAAACCAGCGCACTTCCGTGGGTTTTCGCAAATTTAGCTCCAGGCCCTTCTCTAGAACACCTTCTCTGTTAGATAGTTCACAGTGCTCATAAGGTGAAAATAGATTACTCAGGGGACACACCATCCTGACCCTGAGACCAGAAAGCACCATCTCTCACGGACGGCTTTCTCATGTGATGAGTAACGTCCCCTGTATGGTAAGCTCAGGAGAGGGTTCTCTCCCACCGCACACCTTGGCCCTGTGCCAAAGCTCTCCTGTAGGCCCCTGGGCTGCAGCAGTGCGTGCGGCTTCTCATGTTTCCCCTTTTGCCATGAAGTTCAAAACCAAATTATTTGTTCTTAGGGTTCACATACGGCTTCCTCCTCCTGATTTCCTGTTTCCATAATGTGTTTTGCTAGCTCCCTTGACATTTCATTTTAAGCCACCTCAGAGTCCTTTTTTAAGAGGAAGACACCATAAACCAGTCACCAGTCCCACTCCCTAGCCCATAAAGTTTCCATATGCGTGAAAGGTGGTCTCAGGGAGCTGTTGTTCCCCAGTCTCTCCCTACTCCCTCTCGCCCCCTAAATTGTAAATCATGCCCCTCTCCCTCCCAGCCGTCACATTAAGCACAGGTTTAACAAAGTGTTGTTGAGTTGAAAGGAATCAAAGGCAGTGACCGCTCTCCTTTGCTCCTGCCTCAGGCCTACCTCCTCATTGAGGAAGACATCCGGGACCTCGCTGCCAGTGATGACTACAGGTAAAACCGGTCATCTGCCCCCTGCCTCTCCCGTCCTTCGCAGTAGCCCCTTGGGGTGAGCCTGGGCCTGTACCCTCCCTTGCTTGAACTCTCCTCAATGTTTGTTCCAGAGGATGCCTGGACCTGAAGTTGGAGGAGCTGAAATCCTTTGTGCTACCCTCCTGGATGGTTGAGAAGATGCGGAAGTACATGGAGACACTACGGACTGAGAATGAGCATCGTGCTGTTGAAGCACCTCCGCAGACCTGAAGCCAGGCCTCCTGGCTGCGGGTGGCAGCCCTCCTCCAAGGCCCTCCCCCACGTGGCCGAGGCCACTGCCGGGACTGCTCCTGGATGGATCTCAGCGGCATTAAGCTGTGCCTGGGCTAGTTTGCAGTGACTCATTACAGAGCTCCCCCAGAATGGCACATGGTTCTATATTTGTAAAGTTATCGGGTTAAGAAATTAAACAGTTTGTAATAAACACAGTGAGCTTGATGTGTGGTCTGCATTGTAGGGATGGACGGGTTACCAGGGGCTCTAGAAGGGGGCACAGGGAAAAACGACCCGCTACCCCTCCCCCATTCCAGGTCAGACCCCAGGAAAGTCCCACTGCTCCATGCATATCTGCTTTATGAGACAAGGTTGGGAACATCATGCGCCTTGCTAATCTTCCCTCTCTTATTTCTTCATCACCTAAGGTATAGACGAAGTGGCCGAATGTGATGGCTGGCCCCATGGGGGTTGGTAACAGACCAGAAAATGCGGAGAGGCTTCCATTACCCCGTTTTACAGGTCAAAATACGAAAGGACCGTTGGAGAGGCCGAGTTACGAGCCTGTTTCTAAGACTCTCCAGCTCTGGCCCTCATTCCCCTCGCATGAGTGTTCAGACAGAGGTCCCTACAGAGGTGCCCGGATTTCCGGGTTGAGGGAAGGGTACCGGTGTCGCCAAGACCCGGACGCTCCCTTCCCCTGGGAGTACGGATCCCGGCTGGACGCGCCGGGCGTTCGGCACTGCAACCGGGCGCTCGTCCCGTAAGGGTTCATCATCCCACGTGGACTCTTTCTTGGCCCTTTAATGGTCGGCGTTTTCCAAAGGCCACCAATCCGCTGCAGACTCGTTAGTTAATGGCAGCCTCTTCTGCCAGTCGCCCATCCGAAGCCCGTTCCTGCCACCCAATAGTGGCACGCTGGGGGGTGGGCCTAGCAGTTGCGCGGTGACAGAGCGCTCTGGCGCTCCCCATTGGCTGGATCAAACCCAAGCGGGCCGCTGATTGGCTGGTTTCGCCGGAGGGTTACAATTCAAACGCGGGCGGGCGGCCCCCCAGCCCTGCAGTTGCAGTTGTGCTCTCCTAGTTCCTGTCGCCGTGCCCGCGCCGCCCAGATGGCCTCCCAGAACCGCGACCCAGCCGCCGCCAGCATCGCCGCCGCCCGCAAAGGAGCCGAGCCCAGCGGGGGCGCCGCCCGGGGCCCCGTGGGCAAGAGGTGAGGGGTGTGGAGGTAACACTGGCCGCGCCCAGCACGCCCTGGGCCTTGGGGTCGAGAGCTCGGACTTCCGGGCCCCCACCTCCTCCTTGAGCGGGCAGATACGGGGACAGGAGGGCACGCCGGGAGCTCGGGCTGCCCTGAGAGGGCCCCCCGAAGAGGACGGAAGGGGGAGGCAGGCTGCCACGATCCTCCGAGGGAGAGCCAAGATGAAAGTGTGCCTGGGACGTTCGGTGGCTTGGCGGGGGGAGAATGGGGACGGAAGTGGGGAGAAATTGGGACCCGGCATGGGAAGAGACGTCAGAGAAGCTGGAGGAGTTAAGAACAAGCCAGACAGCCCTGCGGGAGCCTAGATTTAGGAAGGGTGAGGACTCACTAGGACCTCCCCCACCCCCCACCCCAGTGGAAATGGGAGTGAGTGTGCCCCCGCTGGGTCTGGCCTCAGGGTAGGGGAGGCCTCCGGGACAGCTCCTCCAAAGAGACTTGGGGTGGGGGGGAGAGGCACCGCCTGGAACCCTGGCCCATCCGGACTCCCAGATGACTCCCAACGCTCATTTTGCAGGCTACAGCAGGAGCTGATGACCCTTATGGTGAGTGACTACCTGCCCAGACCCCCCGCCAGTTGACCCACCCACCACCTCCCACTTACTTCCCACTAATCAGTAGCCACCTTTTCTACATCAGGTTCCTGCTGGTGCAGATTAAAACATGAGTCCAGTTTGCGTTCTTCTGGGAAGAAGAACCCCCACCCCCACCTTTCCTTCCGGCAGTGTCTACTCCAAATCCCATACTCGCCCCCACCCCCATGAAGTTCTCTCGAAACTACAGTTCCCTGAAGCCATACGAGGCTTTACCTCTATCCTGCCTGGCCCTACTTTCTTGCCTGAAGATTTACCCATACCCTGCTCTCCACCCTTAATATTCTTAATCCTGTCATACTTTGAAATGCTTCTTCCTAAATGACCTTGTCTGCATTAACCCTGAATATCCAGCTCAAATCCTTCAGTGCCCATATGTAGATCTACGGAGTCTGTGAATGATCTGCAGGCTTTGTATGTAACCAGCACTCACTGGCATGTTGAACTGAATTCCAGCATCCAGGAAGATTGGGGTACAGCGCTCCATTCTGCTTCTCTGCATAATCCCCTCTCCTTAACATACCCAGTACCCCTCCCCACAGGGGAAGGTTCAGCCCCCAAGAACTGAATCACTTCCTCAGAAAAGCCTATCAGTTTGGCCTGGTCGCTTTCACCCACTGACCCCTCCAAGTGTACTCTGCAGCCCAGCAGGTGTTGTTTCTTCCCCAGATGTCTGGTGACAAAGGAATTTCTGCCTTCCCTGAATCAGACAACCTTTTCAAATGGGTGGGGACCATCCATGGAGCAGCTGGCACAGTAAGTGTAGGGTTGAGGGAGGTGAGTGTGGCTTTGCTCCGTCTGGGGAGAGGTATGAATGAGGAGAAATCCAAGTGCAGGTCAGCTTCAAGTCTCCAGCCTGGCAGGACATTCTGTTCTGTTCTTGTGCTCTGAGCCTATGACCCTCGTCTCTCCCTCTGTACAGTAAGAGGTTGGGTTTAAAGCAGGGCTTTCCATCTTAGATGCCTGCAGAAAGCCAGACAGAAAGGAGAAGAATGGAGGGTACGTGAGGAGTTTGGTCAGCAAAAGGCCTCAAATCTCAAGATGGTAGCTGGCCATTGCCGCGTGTCTGGCTTTTTGTTTTTGTTTTAATCTTTTTTTTTTTTTAATTTTTTTTTAATTTTTTATTTATTTCTGAGAGAGAGAGTGTGTGAGCAGGGAAGGGTCAGAGAGAGAGGGAGACACAGAATCTGAAGCAGGCTCCAGGCTCTGAGCTGGCTGTCAGCACAGAGCCCGACGCGGGGCTCAAACCCACAAACTGTGAGATCACGACCTGAGCCGAAGTCTGACGCTTAACGGACTGAGCCACCCAGGCTCCCCTTAATCTTTATTTTTGAGAGAGGGGAAGGACAGAGAGATGGAGAGACACAGAATCCAAAGCAGGCTCCAGGCTCTGAGCTGTCAGCACAGAGCCCAATGCGGGGCTCACACTCCGATCCACAAGTTCATGACCTGAGCCAAAGTTGGACACTCAACCAACTGAGCCACCCAGGTTCCCTGGTGCACATCTGGTCTAAGATTAGAAGTCCAGGGGCGCCTGGCTGGCTCAGTCAGTGGAACGTGTGACTCTTAATCTTCAGGTTGTGTAATTCGAACCCCATGTTGGGTATAGAGATTATATTAAAAAAAAAAATCTTTAAAAAAAATTCTGGATGTATGTCTAAAATATCGTGGTTTTTCCCTGTTAGTATCTAATGTTCTGACGAAAGCACAGCTGTGGTAGCCCTCAGGATGCCAGTTTACACCCCTTATCAGTAGGATAAGGATCACTGATGTCCCTACCAGATATGAGAGAAAGAACCAGAGGCAGTGCAACACTCTGTCTTTTGTCAAGTCCCAGAGAAACTCAGNGGGGACCATCCATGGAGCAGCTGGCACAGTATACGAGGACCTGAGGTATAAGCTCTCCCTGGAGTTCCCCAGTGGCTACCCTTACAACGCGCCCACGGTCAAGTTCCTCACGCCCTGCTACCACCCCAACGTGGACACCCAGGGTAACATCTGCCTGGACATCCTGAAGGACAAGTGGTCTGCCCTGTATGATGTCAGGACCATCCTGCTGTCCATCCAGAGCCTGCTAGGAGGTGACTTCTGAGACCAGCCCCTCCCCTGAACCTGGGAACCTGTCAGACCTCTCCCTGGCCAGCCTCTTCTGTCCCTGCTCATCACTGTCTTTCTGTCCATCCCACAGAACCTAACATCGATAGCCCTTTGAACACACATGCAGCTGAGCTCTGGAAAAACCCCACAGGTGGGTCCTTCGTCCCTTTCTGGCACCAGGTGATCCCTCCCGAGCCTTCAAAGGCTCCCCTCAAGCAGAAGGATCCTGGTGACTTGGGACTGTGTCCTGAGGACCAGGTTGGGAGTGGATGTCAACCCAGGTCACACACTTCTGCCTCTGCCTTGGTGTTTTCTGATTTGCCTGCTTGCTATATAAAATCAGAGAACTCTTTCCACATTAACGCAGGTTGATGGGCTTTTTAAGTAGAAGGCAAAGCTCTGTGCAGGTGATCTGCTCACTAAGGCCCCCAGCCGCCTCCCCAGCCCCACCGGAAGCAGAACACACCCCCAAGGCCTGTCTGGGTGGGCAACAGAAAGAGACTCTGTTGTACAAAGAATCCTCGCCAGCTCCCCAGACTCCGTGTCCTTGCCTGCCCTCTCGTGCATCCTAACCCTGTCCCCACCACACTGACACTTGCCTGTTCTCTTCCAGCATTTAAGAAGTATCTGCAAGAAACCTACTCAAAGCAGGTCTCCAGCCAAGAACCCTGACTGGCCAGCCTCTCTCCTTGTGTTGTCTTTTTATTTTCTCCTTAGATGGTCTGTCCTTTCCTTCAGTTCTGCCTCGGACTGTGTATCGTAAACTGTGGTGTCATTTTTGTTTTGTTTCTGTTTTTTAAATTAAGTCTCTGGTTGAGCCCTTGTGACAGATATATTAAATAAATACATTGGGTTTTTTTGTTTTTGTTTTTGTTTTTTTAACGAGTTGCCTTGTAGCTCCTCCTGGGTTGGGAGGGCTCAGCATCGGCTGAGTAGGGTCCAGGCTCTTGCCCTGCTCCTCTCCAAGGACTGGAAGCAATTGAGAGGCTGTGCGGCCAGGAAGGGTGATGAGGATTGGTTCCTCTATGAGCTTAGTCATTTTATGACTGCATCTGATTCCTCACCTAGAAGATGGAGGTCTCAAAATGCCTCTAGAGGGTTGTGACACGAACCAGGGACGTCAGTGGATACTGGAGCTGCCCAGCTGAGTTACAGATGAGGCTGAACCCGAGAGAGGGTGCGTCTATGCGTGTGCGCACAGGAGGGGGTTGGGAGGTGAGGACCAGCCACCTACTTTTAGGAGCAGATGTTCTCGTCCTAAAAAAGGAAAAAGAAGGTGCTCAGCTCAACCCTAAGCAGGCCCAGGGTCTGGGAGACAGCCAGGGAGTGCCTCTTCCCTGCCAGAGACCTCAGGACAGCTGCCAACTCCCCCCTTTCCCCAGGCCCCCCATGGATGTCTGCACACTCACAGGAAGTACATTCACCTGCTCATCACCGGCGATTCCTCCCATCCTGTACCCACTGGCCCAGGCCCCCGGCCCCTAGGCCCTCTTTCCACTGGCCTGCCACAGGCCACAGCCTTTGGGCCCCTGAGAGGAGACTCCTGTGCTGACCAGTCGGGGTCCGGGAAGTGGGTATGTAGGGTGATGGCCCCGGCCCAGATCCCGCAGGAAGATCTCCAAGGTGGACCGGCACAGCAGCCAGATGCCCTCCAACACCACCTGGGTTTGGCCTCCCCCAGCCTGGTCAGCTCCGCCAGCACAGCTGTACAGGCCTGGGAGGAGCCCGCAGCCCGCAGCAGAAGGCATCAGGGAGGTTCTTGCCTTTCTCTTACTCCTGCCAGCCCAGGCTCCTTCCCTGCCCTGTACCCCCACGGAGCAGGCAGGTGAGAAGTGGCCTGTGGGTCTGGGATTGGATTTGGATGACACTGCGGCTTGCTCTCCCCGCAGTGGTGCCCAATCAGATGTGCAGAGAAGCCTTCCTGGGGTCTACCTCCAATGCAAATTCTGATTCAGTGTGTCTGGGTGGAGCCTGAGGTTCTGCCTTCCCCCGGAAGTTAAAGATGTAGAGCAGTGTTCTCAAGGTGTGGCCCTTCCACCTGGAGCTTGTTAGGAACGCAAAGTCTTGGCCCCGACCAGCTCTCCAGGATTCTGACACTCTCTCAACTTTGAAAATAACATGGCTAGAGGATGTCTGAGAAGAGAGCTCAGAAAGTAGCACTAAGATGGTTCTTACTAAGTGCCAGCCAAGATGGGCGTTTTTTTGTTTTGTTTTGTTTTTTGCCCGCCTTAGGAAGCTTCTCCACGGGGTCCTTGATCCTAGTGTTGGGCCCCCCAGATGGCCAGATGGCCTGCCTTGAGTCAGCCACAGGGATGGACTGTGGTTCAGAGCCAATCAGTGTTCCTTGGAATTAATCCCTGGGAGAACGTAAGATGATTTTACTAATAGGGTTGCTTAAAAGAGGAGGGAGTTTGGGCAGCTGGTGCAGAGAGCTGCAGATGGAAGAAAGCCAAGCAGAGACAAGTAGCTGGGAGACGGAGGTGACCTGGAGACTGGCCTCCAGCTGACGCCTTAGCATCCCAGTTTCATGAGCCAGCAAATCCCTTTTTAGTTTAAGTCCATTTGATTTAGGTTCCCGGCAATTGGCCACGAGACGGAGAAGGTATTGCTCCCATTCACCCCACACAACTACTGAGGGCCTGCAGTAAACACCCTGTGCTTGGAGCTGGGGATCAAGCAGGGGAAAGAGCACAGCCCTGTCCTCAGTGGCTGAAGTTCGGGGGCCAGATAGGCAGGTCAGTGGGGTTGAATAAGTGTCATACAGAGTGGTGGTTAAGCGCTCAGACCTCGCAGGCAGAACCATTGTTAGAATCCCCACACCGGGGCGCCTGGGTGGCTTAGTCGGTTGAGCGTCCGACTTTCGCTTGGGTCATGATCTCACGGTTCGTGGGTTCGAGCCCCGCGTCGGGCTCTGTGCTGACAGCCAGCTCAGAGCCTGGAGCCTATTTCAGAGTCTGTATCTCCCTCTCTCTCTGACCCTCCCCTGCTCACGCTGTCTCTCTCTCTCTCCTAGAAATAAATAAAAATATTAAAAAAAAAAAAAAAGAATCCCCACACCACTCTCTGTTACTTGCATACATTTGGACTAAACCTCTCTGTAAACGGGAAATAGTAGCTGCCTCCTAGGATAGATGGACCTTAGAGTAGTGCCTGGCACGTGGTAAGCACTCCATAGATGTCGGTTGCTAGACTCGTTGCTATGAAGGCTCAGATGGGGGGGCACCTTACAAAGACCAGGAGAGTCCAGGAGGGCTTTCTGGAGAATGGATGGGTCATGAGGGAGGAAAAAGGAAGCACATTCCTTGGATAGCAACAAGTTCAGCAGTATGGAATATGGCATAAGTAGCATGGAAGTCAGGTCACAAAGGGCTTGTAAGGCCTTTAAAGGCTACTGAGAAGGTTCTGGGACACCTGGGTGGCTCAATCAGTTAAGCAACTGACTCTTGGTTTCAGCTCAGGTCATGATCTCATGGTTCAGGAGTTCGAGCCCCACGCCAGGCTCTGCTGATAGCAATGGAGCCTGCTTGGGATTCTCTCTGCCCCTCCCGCTCTCAGTCTCTCTCTCCCTCTCAAAATAAATAAAGTTTTAAAAAGCAAAAATAAAAAATAATAAAATGCAGTGACTTTACCTTGAGGCAACTAATAAAGCCTTGAATGGGGCAGTGACATGATCAGATTTGGTTTCAGAAAGCTACTTCTGGCAGTCTTCTGGGGAGCGAATGGCCAGGAGGTTAACTACTGTTCTGAGCAACCATGGTGGCCTGAGTCACAACACTGGGTGGGCTCAGAGAGGAGGGATGAAAGAGTAAGGACATAAAAAGAAAGTATCAGGCCAGAGCAAGTTGCAGGTGGGAAAGGGGGGGCGGGGCTCCAGGGGGGGGGCTCCAGAACTCCAGGAGAAACACTGGAGAACACCCGAGAAGGTGAGGGAGAGTTAGATTAGAGCAGGACAGGTTTGAAGTCCTGAGGGCGGCCAGGTAGAACTGTCCACAGATAGGTGGTGCCACAGTTAAGAGCCTTGCTCCTGTTTCCGCGTCTGTGTGTGTGTGTGTGTGTGTGTGTGTGTGCGCGCGCGCGCGTGCGCGCGCGCGCGTGTCCCCGGGCTCACCGCCTCCC
>NW_027527548.1:2094210-2104704 GCF_008692635.1 Crocuta crocuta | reverse complement strand
GGCTCACCGCCTCACTCAGCCTGGTTGAGAAAAAGGCATCCGCCTCCCTCCAGGGTTGTGTGCATGAATGAGATGTGCCTGCAAAGCACAGGGCACAGCACATGGGAAGCAGTCCCAGCGCTGAGTACTGACCCTGGCTGGAAACAGAAACGGAAACGTGAATGCCTAGGAAAGGGGAGCCAAGACCACGGAGGAGTTGGAAAGGGAGGACTGTGGCAATGAACAACAGCACAAGTCAGTGTTCCAGGTGACAGTAGTGACATTAATAATAGCATTAGTAGGGCTCCTGGGTGGCTGAGTCGGATTAAGCGTCTGACTTCGGCTCAGGTCATGATCTCACCGTGAGTTCGAGCCCCACATCGGGCTCTCAGATGTATTTGTTAAAAAAAAAAAATGTATAAAAAATAATAATAATAGCATTAATATGCGTCACACTCCGTTCTAAGCACTCTGCACAAACTAACTTGTTCTCACAACCCTGCAAGGTTGTGATAACCTTCATGATCCCCATTTTACAGAGTGTGTTGTCATGGCAATGAGGGTTCAAACTCATTTAGAAGCGCCCTGCCTCTAAAGCTAAGGCACCACTGCCCGGCGTTAGCTTTGACCTGCTGCCTGCTGTGACTGAGGTGTGCCCAGAGTTACAGAAGCCAGAACACAGCCAGTGGGAGCAGAGATCAAGGGAGAAGATGGTTATCTGAGCTGGGTCTTGGTATCTTTGAGGTGGTATCTGAGCTCGGCTGAAAATTTTGCCAGGCTTATTAGAGCAGGAAGGGCATTCCAAGGAGGGAGAGTGCGAGGAGCAAAAGCCAGAAGGCTTGAAAGTGCACCCCCACTGTCCAGAGCAGGAGTGACAAGTCTCCCAGGGTGACTGGAGCCAGAGAGGGGAGGGAAGGCGGGGAAAGGAATTTGGATTTGATTCTAGAAGCAATGGGGAGCCTTGAAGGTCTTTCAACTAGGGAGGAGCAAGGTCAGATTTCTTTCGGCCGGATCCTGCTGACGGCCCTGTGTTGAGCGCACTGGCGGGGGCTGGAGGCAGGGATCCAGGGTGGAGACGATGACGTCAGGACAGAGAAGTAGAAAAAGTCAAGCAGGAACGAATGCTGCCTGGAACGGATGGATACTCCCTTTCCCATCCCCAGCCCGGGTAGCCTGCACCGAAGACCCAAAGGCTCCAGAAAGGAGGGACCGTAGGGAAGGAAAGGGGGCCTCAACCGCCTGCCGCGCCTTCACCCTACCCCCCTCCCCGGCACCCTCACCCCGACGGCTCCAAGTCCCCGGCCTCCCTGCTCCGGCGCCAGGCGCCACCGCAGCCGGTCGACCGAGCTGCCCACGCCCAGCGCCAGATACCGGGAGCCCGCGGGGAACCTGGCCTGCGCGTCTGCGCGTCAGGCAGCTGGGGTCGCCCCTCCTCGGACCCCAAGTGCGCTCGGGTGGCGCCCTGGACGGTGGCCCAGCCCGGCGGGCCCTGACACCCACTCCCCTGCTCCCTCCCCTCACTCAGTCTACGCGTTTCGCAGCGTCTGCTTTTATTCCTTCCGGACACAGAGCCAGCAGGGGGCCGCGCCTCCCTCCCGGGGCGGAGAATGGGACGAGGCGGGGGTGGCACCGTCCTGGCCCAAGGGACGCGCGGTCGGGGCGGAGGAGAAGCCGACTTCTTACTGCACGCCTTCCATCATCTTCAGGAACTCTGCGGAGGGGAGGGGGAGGAGATATTGCACAAAACCGCCGAGAGCTCCGCACCCTTGCCCACAAAGCCAAGGACCCTGGCGTGGACGTTCCCGCGCGCGCGTCCCCCACAGCCCCTTCCCCTGCCACCACCAAGCTCCCGCTGCCCTCACCGTCGAAGTCAATGCGGCCGTCGTTGTTCTTGTCACCGTCTTTCATCAGGGATTCGATCTCCTCGTCCGTCACGTGCTCCCCAGAGGCCCTGAAAATCTCAGCCAGCTCCTCTGCATCGATGTAGCCGTCTGCGTTCCTTTGGGGCGAAGGGACAGGCGAGGGCTCAGGGCAGGCAGGGGCGAGGTGCCCCTGGCCACGTCGACGCCCGCTCCCGCACCGCCACCCCGAGAACCTAAGTGCCCTGCCGGCCAGACTCGCCCAGCCCAGTGCCTTCTCGGCTCCCAGGCCCCCAGTGCACCTGTCGAAGATGCGGAAACACTCGGCCAGCTCCTCCTCGCTCTTCCCCTTCGCATCCTCTTTCATCTGGCGCACCATCATGACCAAGAACTCCTCGAAGTCGATGGTGCCGCTGCCTGTGGGGAGCAGGTGGTGAGTGAGTGAGCCCGAGCCCCGGATGCCCTCCTCTCCCGCCACCCAGCCCCGCCTCGGAGGGCCACCAGCTCACCGTCTTCGTCCACCTCCTCGATGATGGCATCCAACTCCTCTTTGGTGGGTGTCTGGCCCAGCATCCTCATCACCGTGCCCAACTCCTTGACGCTGATGTCCCCGCCACCATCAGCGTCAAACATGTCGAAGGCAGCCTTGAACTCTGCGGGGGGAAGGAGGCAGAGGTCTGACGTGGGCCTGGCTGGACTGTCAGCCCCACACCTTCTCTCACCCCCGGTCCAAACACCGGGGCGCAGCACACTCACCCAACAGCCAGCCCGCCCACCTGCACTCACCAGCGATCATCTCCTCGCTGAGGTAGGACCGCGCCTCCGCCTGCTGGTCAGTCTGCAGAAAACTCAGAGTCAGAGAGCAGAAGGGGCAGCCCCAGAGCTCATTCTTGCCTTAACCCCATTCTCTTCACCCTCCTTCTGTCAGTGCCCTTTGGTCTTCCAGAAGAACAATCCCAAACTAGCAACACCTTCTGCACGCTTCCATAGCACCCGGCCCCAGTTATGAAGAACGAGGGAGGAAACAGATTATGCCCAAGGTCTTCAAACTTGCCAGTCAGGAATTCCCCACTAACCTTGGGCAAGTCACTTATTGTAACTTTATCTCTTCTCAGCAGCTTTTCGGAGATGAGATAACATTGGGAATGTGAAAGGGGTTTGTGAAGTGCCAGCACTATTCCAGCATGATTTCCCACTTGTCCCTAGCTCCTAGCAGAGTCTGGCACCATAGTAGTGCTCCATGAATGTTTGTTCTCAGATAAATAATAATGCAACGCAAAGTCACGGAGCGCCTACTAAGTGTCCGTCAGGCCAAAGACTAGGCACCGAAACCAGGAAGATTCAGACACAGCGTCCCTCCCCTCCAAGAACTTTCGGAGATGGAGATTTTAAGTTCCCTCCTTATCATTCAGTCACTGGAGTAAATACCAGTCATGCACGATGGGGGCCTTGTAGAAGTGAAAATAAGATTTCGGGGGAGGGGGTCTGGCCCACATCTGAGCCAAGCCACCTGGCTATACGGGGCTTTGGACTGGGGCCAGTGAGGAAGGGCTGAGGTGGCCAAGGCATTCTTCATGAGTTGGCTGATGCCCTCCTCCTTGCCCCCTCCTCCCTCCTCCCTCCTCCCTCCTCCTTGCCCATGCAGGAGGGTCGGCTATTTTTAGTCTGGTGTGGGCAATAACAGCTGTCCTCCAGGGTCTAGTTACCCCTTGAAGTGAAGTGGGGAGGGGGACCCCAGGGGAAATGACAGCCCCAGATTAGAACTCCTCTCCGAGAGCCTGGGGTCTGTCATCTTCTGCCCCTTCTCCTCACTCTTGGGATCCTGCCCCTGAGCTGGCTTGAGGCCCTGCAGACCTTCCCTCTTCCAGAAGAGTTTTCTCTCACTGGCGGTAGGAAGGTTTGGCAAGGCTTCTAGCCGCCTCTGCCACTGGCTTACTGGGTGACTCACTCTGGCCCTCGGGGTCCCCACCTCTACCATGAGGGAGACAAGCTGGGACCCCCTCTCACTTCCATGACCAACACTGCCAAAGTCTCAGGTCTGCAGGGAGTTGGCAATACCCGGAACACCCCAGCCCTCCCCTTTCTAGAGAAATCCAAGGGCTTCTTCCCAGGCATCCTTCTAGACACCCAGACTCCAGAAACCTTCATGGTCCATCTTCAAACATCCAATTACTGAACTACAGACAACCCAGATCCGGCCTGGAAAAGTTCCAGAAGTGCTCCCGCAAACAAAGGGATGAAGTCCCTTCTTGTCCTTACCATGGTTGCTCGTCACAGGGCCTCCTCTGCTGCAGGTCACCTCCTCAGCGCGCTCCACCACCCAGAGATGCCCCGGCCAGCTCCAGCCCCTAGGATTTGTAGGGGCTCCCTCTCCTCCCACCTCCCAGCTCCCCAGGACTGGCTGCCCTGGCCAATCAGATCTTGGGGTCAGCAAGTGCCTTCCCCCGCCCCCCGCCCCCATCCCAGAGTCCTAGCCTATTACCTAATTTAGCCAAGGGCCCTTGCAGAGAAATTTAAGCCTCTGAGCAGGTGGTAGGCCTTGATGTCCTAGATTCTTGAGAGGAGAATCAGCCCCGCTCCATCGCCGTAGCAAGCCCCTGCTCAAGACGCACGTTTGCTTCAAGGTGGACAAGGAGAATCAGAAGAGACAAGTGAGGCAGCACAGCAGGCTGGGAAGAGAACAAAACTTGAAGTCTTGAACCCAAGATCCAAGTCCTGTCTCTGCAAGCTGTGCACTCTGAGGCAGGTGGCGATGCCACTCTGAGCTTCTGTTTCCTTCTCTGCGAGTTGGAGATGGGGACGGTCATAACCTCTCCCACAGAGAGGCCATGGGAAACGGGGGCCTGGGTATAAGTCACTTTGCTTGTGCCAGCTCCATAGGGTTGATGGTTGGCAAGTGGGCTGTCCTGTCTTTGAACCATGGTGGAAGACAGGGGAGGGGACGAGGAGAAAGTGACAGCCATGGTTAGTGATCCTCTACAATGTGCCACACTCTGTGCTAAGCATTTTAACCACATGATCTCGTCTGGTGCTCATCTTATGAGGTAGCAGCTATTATTACTCCCTTTTCCCCGGGGGAACTTTGTAAATCATAAAGGTCTACAGTCTTGTTGGTGATTCTTCTTAATCCTCAAGGGAAGTCCTATCCAAATAAGAAATTTATGGAGGGGTCCAGGAGATGGGTATGCAGTTGGAGGAGAAATAAACGTTGAAAGCAGATCCCAAGGGGCCCCTGGGTGGCTCAGTTGGTTAGGTGTCAGGCTCTTGACGGTGGCTCAGGTCATGATCTCAGAGTCTGTGAGTTGGAACCCACATCGGGCTCTATGCCGACAGCGTAGAGCCTGCTTGAGATTCTCTCTCTCTCTCCCTCTCTCTCTCTGCCTTTCCCTCTCTCATGTGCTCTCTTTCTTGCTCTCAAAATACATAAATAAATACATATAAAATTTTTCAAAAAGAAAGAAAAAGCAGAACCTTCTCTCAAGTATACCTTCTCCAGGGAAAAGGTGTTTGGGATTTACTTTTCTGAGGGAGAGGGGACTAGAGAACTAGAGGCAGGTTCTCTAGGTGAGGAAGTCTGGAGCGGCTCAGCTGGCCTTTTGGAGAGTGAAGGGATGGGCAGAGACAGAGTCCCGTCCCAAGGGAGCCCACCCCGAGAATCCAGAGTCTAGGGTGGGTGTTAGAGGGGTAGGCGATGCTGTGGACAGTGGCTAAGTCAACAGAAAGAGCACTAAGACAACTGAGCACAGAGCCTGGGGCCAGTGAAAGGAGGCTGGATTGTAAGGAAGGCAGACAGACAGTGGCAGCTGGGCCGCCATCTTCCTCTATTTATAGACATTCCCAAGAAAAGCTCAGTGGAGTTAGGCCAGGCTACATGAGGCCTCCCCTGTCCAGGCAGAGGGCCAAGGGGCAGCGACAGCAGGGGATTCCAATTTGGACGTGAGCCCTGGAACTGCATGGTTCCTTGGAACAGAGTGTGGAACCCTCAGCAATCATTTGTTCCCTGATTTGTGCTTTCATCTGTTCAGGGAAATACACAAGGTCCGAATGTATCTATTCCCGTTGACCCTTCCAGTCTCAATCCCCTTTCCTCTGCATCTTGCATGCTGCTCTGATCAGACTAAAATGTGGCTCCAAGCACCACCTTTTGTAAAAGGTGAAAGATTTACAGGATCTGAAGAGAAACCAGAGGATGCAAACACCACCTCTTGTAGCCTTCAGGTCTTTATGCATGTTATTTTTTTTTTCCTGCCAGGAATTTCATCTTCTCTCTTTACACCTGCCTACTTCCTTGTCATCTTTCTCAGCTTTTTTTTTTTAGGTTTATTTATTTATTTTGAAAGAGAGAGAGAGAGAGAATGAGCGGAGGAGGGGCAGAGAGGGAGGTGGGGGATAGAGGATCCGTGCTGACAGAGCCTGATGTAGGGCTTGAACTCACAAACCGTGAGACCATGACCTAAGCCTAAGTCAGACACTTAACTGGGCCACCCAGGCACCCCATCTTTCTCAGCTTTAATATCCATTCCTTGTGGCGCTTGGCTGGCTCAGTCGGTGGAGCATGTGACTCTTGATCTTGGGATCATGAGTTCGAGCCGCATGTTTGGTGTAGAGATTAGTTGAAAAAAAAAAATAACATCACTTCCTTGGGGATCCCTCTTCCTCTTCCCAGGCCAAGGCAGTCCACGGCGGTTTTCTGGTAGTTTCTTCAATCAGAGCCCTGAGCATCCCACATGACATGACCTGTTCTGAGTGCGATGGACCAGAGGCACTTACCTGTTCATCACTGCATTCCCCCCGCACATCAGCACGTGGCACTTAGCTAGTGCTCAATAAATATCGCGTTCATGGGGCGCCAGGGTGGCTCAGTCAGTTAAGCATCTGACTTCAACTCAGGTCATGATCTCACAGTTCGTGGGTTCAAGCCCCATGTTGGGCTCTGTGCTGATAGCTCAGAGCCTGGAGCCTGCTTCAGATTCTGTGTCTCCCTCTCTCTCTCTCTCTCTCTCTCAAAAATAAACAAAACATTTAAATAAATAAATAAATACATATCGTGTTCATTATAAGACTAACTGAACTGGGTGACATCTGGTTATGAGGAGGAACTGCCCAACTGTCGTGGTTGAATAATAACGGGAACGGGAAGCCTCAGGAGATAATGAGCTTCCTGTTACTGAGTGTATGCAACCAGGAATCAGTGACCATCTCTCAGGGAGGCTGTAGGGAGATATTATACAGCATCCAAGGATAGTGGGGAATACGAGACATCAGGAGATCTAGTGCTGGTCCTGTTTGTATGGCCCAAGGCAGGTCCCCTCCCCTCACTGAGCTTCAGACTTCCCATCTGTAAAATAGAAGTGCCAAACCAGGTTTCTGACAACCCACGGTTTTTTGAACACCAGACTTGTGAAACATGCTGAGATACAAGCTAATATTCTTGTTTGGTGTTTGGTGAATGAATTAATGCACGAAGGGTGTCTTTTTTGCCCCAACACCCTACTTCTAAGCTGAATGAAGAGTAGTTACAGCCTTGAAATTACACAGACTTGGCCATAAATCCCAGCTCCCCAATTTCCTAGCTCTGGATTTTGGGAAAGTCAGTTTGCCTCTTCATCCTGAAAATGGACCGTTACTGTCCAATAACAGCCCCTCCCCCAAGAGGTGGAGTGTGGGATGTGACCCCAGTGGAGCCTCAAATGAAAGCTCTGCCTTTTCTGCACATAGCAGGGCAGGGAGTATGTTTTCCATTCAAAGCTATTTCCCTCCACCTCTCGCCTGTGCCATTCAAAAAGCATAGGTAGGAACGACTGTCAGAGAGATTTTATTTGTTTGATTGTATAACAACAATATCTGCCCTGCTAGGGATTGATAGCTTGGCCACTTGACAGGAAGTGACAGTAGAGTCTTCCTGATCTACTGCTGACCTCCTGGTAAAAGATGAAACACAGCAGCCCTTTAGAGGAGCTGCTGAGATTACCATGCGGGGGGGGCGGGGGGGACAGAAAGGAGGAACTCAGGAAACCTAGGCCGCCTGGCCTCACACTCAGAAACCTCTGGCAAGCTGTGTGGCCCTGGGCAAGTAACTCTGCCTTTCTGGATCTCACTTCCCCGTTTGTTACTTCCTATGTGGGAGGCTCACACGAAATTGTTAAGAACCTGTGAACAGTGTAGAAACAATAATCACTATGTAACTGATCAATCTGTCAGCCTCCGCTCTGGGCCAGTCACTGAACCAGTCTCCCTACAAGGACTGAAAAATCAGTACTAGTTTTAGTTGTTCTTGTTTTACATAGGAGAAACCTAGGCTCGTCGAGGCCAGATTCCAACTCAGATCGCGTGTCTTCTCTCGGCCTCAATGTTTTCACGGGAGAGATGGGCTTCCAACGGTGGCATAATGACTTTGGAAAGTTAGAGTGCTGGGTGGAGACAGGGATAGATCGGGGCCACCCGGGACCGAGTGGATCTTCGGGACGAGCGGGGGGTTTCACTGAGGGAGGGAGCCCCCGCAGAGGGGGCAGGATCCCGCGGCCGGCTCGGGTCCGCCCAGGCCTACCCAGGATTCCCAAGTCCCTCCCGGAGCGAAAGGCCCGGGATTCCCGGGAGGCTCCGGGGAGCGGGCGGGGCCGGGGGCGGGGNGGGAGGCGGGGGCCGCCTCCCTCCCACCCCGGCCCCGGCCCCGGCGCCGCGCGCTCCCCCCAGGGTGCCATGGCCTCGCGGCTCCTGCACCGGCTGCGGCACGCCCTGGCCGGCGACAGCCCGGGGGAGGCGGCGGGCGGCCCGGAGGCCGAGCAGTTCCCGGAGAGCTCGGAGCTGGAGGACGACGACGCCGAGGGCCTGTCCTCCCGCCTCAGCGGCACCCTCAGCTTCACGAGCGCCGAGGACGAAGAGGACGACGACGACGAGGACGACGGAGAGGCTGGCCCCGACCCGCTGCCCGCCGGGGACGGGGCGTCGGGAGAGGATGCAGGCGAGTTCCCGAGGACAGAGGCGGGACCTGGGGCTCCGCTAGGCCTCCACCCCAGCCACCTCTTGGCTGTGTGACCTTGAGAGAGGCACAACACCTCTCTGAGCCAAGTTTTCCCTCGTGCCAAGTGGGGGAATTCATTCCCATCTCGGGGTTGCTGCGGGCATTCGATGTACAGGGTCCGGGATACAAATCGGAACAATGTGCTCACGATGTTTGGGGGGTGGAACTATGTAGAGGCCGCTGTCTGCTCTGCTAGGCACGGTGTGTGGCCCCAGACCCCTCTCTGGCTTTGGGTTTACATTCACGTCAAATGGAAATAAAGCCTGCCTTACCTGGTGGGAGGGTGAGTGAGGTCACCGCATGCCCTTTCTGGCAGCCTTAGCCCCAGGCCCACTGATGTAACTGGTCGTGTGCTCATGCAGAACGAAGCCCCCCACCTGATGGGCAGCGAGGCAGCCAGCCCCTCACAAGGCAGTTGCAGGATTTCTGGAAGAAGTCCCGGAATACCCTGGTTCCCCAGCGTTTGCTCTTCGAGGTGACCAGCGCCAACGTGGTCAAGGACCCGCCCTCCAAGTACGTGGTGAGTGAGGGTCCAGGAACCCCTGCAGGGGCTGTGAGTCTAGAACTCTGGCTAAGAGAAAGTAGGGAAGACTCCAGCTTCCTGAGGGGGCAGTCTGGCTGTGTAGTTCCAAAAGATCACTCCATTTTAGGGATGGGAAAACTGAGGCCAGAAAGGAGCTATAACTTGATCAAGTCCTCAGGCAAATAAATGATTTAGCTTCTCTGAGGGATTATGGACCTGCCCCTCATCCTGGTTTTAAGACTAAGAGAACTAGTGTGTGTGTGTGCTCCCCGCCCCCACCCCCAGCCCTCAGTTTTGCAAACTGTAGCAAAATACAAGATATACAAGGAAGAATATTATCTGGGTCAGACCTGAAACCCAAGTTGCATTGGTTAGTGGTTAAAAAAATGGGTTTTTGGATCCAGCTCTTGATTCAAATCCCACTTCTTATCAGCTGTTTGACCTTGATGAGCCTATTTTCTCATCTGAGCGGTGGGAATAATGCAGAGGACTGTTGCAGAAATTAAATGAGACAGTGCACAGAAAGCCCTTAGCGAGCCTGGCATTATGAAGTGCTGGATAAAGTGGCAGCTCTATTATTATGACTTAACCTTGGGTTGAAAATGCCTGGCATCTAGGTAGGGCCTGTTGCGGCATCCTTACAACCCCGTTCTCAGGCACCCACACTGTACATAACGATCCTGTTCTGAGGGCTAGATTTAGGGGGTGGGTGTGGTTGGGATGAAGAGCAATATAGGGAAGGCCTTGGAGTCTGTTTTCCTTGCCAGGAAAAGGAGAAACTGCCCGGAGAATGAGGTCTGCCGGGTCCTGAGCCCCAGCTCAACCTGGCCAGTCCGGGCAGTGGCAGCTCCCTGCCTCCGACTTCCCTCATCTTCGCCTCCCTCCTCCATTTCTGACTCAGCAGGAATGGGGCCTGGAGCACTGGCCCACATCTGGGCCTCTCCATTCCTCTCGCTGCTGTTAGTAAACAGGGGCCACACCCATGGGGTGCCTGCTCCAGTTTGGGCAGGGATGACTCTCATGATTAGTCTTAAATGGCAAAAGTCCCAGCCAGGCGTCACACACAGGAAGGGGACCACTGAGTCGCATCTGGGCAGCAGGAGAGTATGTTG
>NW_027527548.1:2085114-2094147 GCF_008692635.1 Crocuta crocuta | reverse complement strand
GGGGGTGGGTGGGGGGGGGGGGGGGGGGACAGTGGACCTTCTCTGTCTCTGTCCTGATTTAACTTCTGGGGGTTAGAAGCACAGATTGTGGAATTAGACTGGCCTGGGTTTCAATCCCCGCTGGACCATTTACCAGCTGTGAGACTCAGGGGAAGCATTCGAGCCCTTTGCTCCTCGTGGCGCCTGCTTCCTCGGCTGTCAAACTTCCCGTGCTCCTTAGTTAAGTGCTCAGCTCAGCACGTGGCATGGAATAGGTGCTCGGTTAATGGAGCTACTATCATTATTACCTACCTTGGCTGGACATTACAAAAGTCAGATGAGATAATGGATATAAAATGTTTTCTTTTTACCAAAAAAAACCTAAAAGCAAAAGCTAGATAAATACCAGGGGTCATTTTAGACCAATGCTTCCTGAAATGTATTCTGCAGACAATTGGTTTCCAGGAATGTTAATAATCGTTCCTTTAAAAAAAAAAAAAAAAAGATTTTGCAGCCAATAGGGTTTGGGAAGGCAGAGTTGAAGGAGAATAAAATAAATTTCTTTAAGGTTAAACTTAATCCTTTAAAATATTACTGTACACTGACTCTTCAAGAGAAGTATAAAATAAGCAAAAAAAAAAGTGTGGGTTTGGTTTTGGTGTACCTTCAACACCTAATGCTCACTAATCCCCCTTTTTAAATCTGGTGGCTCAGCATTATGAGATTAATCCGAGTTCAGGTTCTCAGCTTCACGGTCATCCTGCCCCATGTTTCTCAGCCACTGGCCCTTCCAGAACCACCTTCACCATTCTCGTCCTGCCTACATGCTACTTTGTACCATTCCTTGCTTAACATTTTTAAGTGAACCCGTTTTTCGTCTTCAAGAAGTTCGAAAGATTTTAAAGTGCCAGTGTATGTGGAAATGCTTGTTTTGTCATAAAAATTAATACAAGAAAATCAGTGAAAATGACACCGTGTCCTTAACCCCTGCGCAAACGCTATTGCCTGAAGGCCCTGCCCAGAGATTTGCTTTCTAAGTGCTCTTGTCAAAGTGGAGATGAGAGGTGTTGGAGAAGTGCATTCTAAAAATCAAACTGAGCCTCTTGATCTGTAGTCAGGACTCAAAGAGAATTAGGGGAGTCGCCTCCTGTCTCTGATTCAGCGTTATTTACACCAGCACATACCACCAAGAATCCCAGGACCAACATTTATTTATACACATCCCACATGTGGGTAGACATGACCTGGGCCAGTGCTTCGTTCACTGGAGAGGAAAGTGGACCCAAGAGGGAGCACTGCCTTGCCTGAGGATACACACCGCGAGGGGAGTCGCTGACCAGGTGTTCGGGCGGTGCCCAGTGCCCTTTTCACAAGGATGACTACTGGGGTCTCTCTGAAGGCCTCTCTGCTAGGTTGGAACCACCTGGCTGAGGAAGTGGGGGTTCCGCGTCCAGGCTGGTCCTGAAGGTTGATTCCGAGACTCAAGAAATCCGCCTGGGTTTCAGCGCACCACTGGTTTTCCAGAGGGGCTGTCAGAAGAGCTAACTACCCTCTGGGAAGGGAGTGGTCCCTGGAGGGGACCTGAGGGGTGGCGGCTCCAGGCACTGAAGCTCATCTCTGTCTTTCTCTCCCCCTGCTGCCTTGGGCCTGGGTCATTTCAGACGAGCCTCAGGTAAGATGGGACTGCGCTCCCTAGCTGCTGCCCCAGCAGCTCCCACCCTCCTGGGCCCAGTCTCAGGGACGAAGTGGGGGGGGACAGAGCTTCAAGCGTGGGTGCGGGGAGGGGAGGGGCGCATGGACAACTCACACCTGTCCTGACCCCACCCTCCCCGCAGCTCTACACCCTCGCCGTGATGGGTCCAGGGCCACCTGACCGTCAGCCGGCCCAGATCTCTCGCCGCTACTCAGACTTTGAACGGTTGCACCGAAACCTGCAGCGGCAGTTCCGGGGCCCCATGGCCGCCATCTCCTTCCCCCGGAAGCGCCTGCGCCGTAACTTTACCGCGGAGACCATTGCCCGCCGCAGCCGGGCCTTCGAGCAGTTTCTGAGCCACCTGCAGGCCGTGCCCGAGCTGCGCCACGCCCCGGACCTGCAGGACTTCTTCGTGCTGCCCGAGCTGCGGCGGGCCCAGGGCCTCACCTGCACTGGCCTCTATCGCGAGGCTCTGGCGCTCTGGGCCAACGCCTGGCAGCTGCAGACCCAGCTAGGCAACCCCTCGGGCCCCGACCGCCCTCTGCTGACCCTGGCTGGGCTGGCGGTGTGCCATCAGGAGCTGGAGGACCCTGGGGAGGCCCGGGCGTGCTGTGAGAGAGCCTTGCAACTGCTGGGGGACAAGAACCCGCACCCCCTGCTGGCCCCCTTTCTGGAGGCCCATGTGCGGCTCTCCTGGCGCCTGGGCCTGGACAAACGCCAATCAGAGGCCCGCCTCCAGGCCCTGCAGGAAGCAGGCCTGACCCCCACGCCACCCCCCAGTCTCAAAGAATTGCTCATCAAGGAGGTACTGGACTAGACTTACTGCCGCTGTGGGGAGAGGCACTGCCCCAGGATGGGTGGGGGGGGCAATGAGGACATGGAGAGCAGCTGGGCAGCTGCAGGGGGTGCTGGGAACCCCCCCGGACATCCTACAGAGAATCTGTAGCAAATCAAGGTAGTATGTTCCTTCCATCAGCTGGGCTCAGGACAAGCTTCGACCCGGGTTGCCCTGGGATGGTGCAGGGAGGAAGCCAGATGGAAGCAGCCTCTCCAGCTTATGAATGCCTGGGAACAATGCCCCAGGGTAGGTCCGTGTCCCCTCTTCCTCGGCCAGAGGGCCAGGGACCCTGCCTCTGGAGTCCTGGAGCTGAGGGCTGGAGCGGGGCTGCGGCCTGGCCCAGGGGAATTAAAGGCCAGCAGCTCCAGTGGTTATTAGTCTCTTTATTGGGTTTGGGGACAGCAGGCCCAGCCCTTGACTGTAATTCCTGCCTCAGGAGTTTGGGGGGAGAAGGGCGATCCCTGAAGCCTCAGGTCAAGCTGGTACCTGTGGCTACAGCTTGCTCTCTGAGGCCAAGGGCTTCACTCGGATCACGCCCTCCTGAGCACAGGACACAGCCAGGACGCCGTCTCGACGCCACAGCCGCCCTTCGACCAGCCCCCGGGAGCCACCTGTGGGTAAGAAGGTGAGAATGACCTTCTCACTCCTTCACAGCCCAGCGTAATGTGCTTCTTGCAAAAGGTGCCACTGGTCTGACCGCCCCATACAAGGGCGCACCGAGTGTTGTGGCCTCTTCCAACCTCAAGGTGCCCCTTTATAACCCTGGGGTAACTCCTGTGGGAACCCCACTCGACAGTTTGGAAGCACTTTCACACATCCACCAGCTTCCTCAAAAAAATCATGGGGGAGGAGTGCTGAGGGCAGTCTTGGTCAGTAGCCTGGCTGGGCAGATAGAGCCACCCGCCCTGGCCGCTTGTGGTAGGAAACCTGCAATTTCCCTTTCTAATAAATGAAACCTGGTCCTCCAGGGTGGTGATTCATGAAAAAACACTCCCACGCTGCCCCTGCCCCGCTAGCAGGAAGAAGGGGGTGCGGGGAGGGCCTGGCACCATTGGGTCTGGCCACCCCTCCTTCCCTGGAGATTCCCATGCTAGCCCTGGGCCTGAGGTGGAAGGTTCTGAAGGGCGCTGCCAGTCTCCCTTATGCAGTGTAGAGCTCACAGTAGTGAGCTCATAGTAGCCAAGTGAAACAGGCCTCAACCCATCTTCCAGATGAAGACAGTAAAGTCCCAGGAGACTCAGGAACTCGGCCACAAGGAGCTGGCCAAACCCGAACCCAAGCATCCTGACTGCAAGGCTGTTGATCCAGTGTTGTGATCCTATTGGTACTGAAGAATACCCCCTTCCCTGAATATAGAATCCCTTAAGTTTTGTCCCTGTTTTACAAAGCAAGGCTTTTCTTCATTTGGAAAGCAGTTCCTGGAAAGGAGCCCAGGGCTCTGAGACCAGGCACTTGATGGCGCGAGTCTGGGCTTCTCTGCACACTACGAGCGTCCAGGTCGTGGAGACTACTGAGGGCCCTGACCCCCAGCCAGGTTGGCTAATCAGCACTATCACTCAGGGACCTTCTTAAAAATAGTTTCCTGAATTTTATCCAAGACCTGCTGAGTCAGAATCCTGGGGGAAGAATCTGAGAACCTATTTTGAAAAAGCTCCCCCAAGTGGCAGTCTGATGGGCCACTGGGTTCAGATCCCACTGCTCTCGTGTGACCCTATTGGTTTAGACGGGGAAACTGAGGCTCAGAGAGGAGCTGGGACTTGCCCCAGATCACACAGAGAATCTGAAGTGGTTCTGGACTAGGACCGGGTCCCTAGCACTCCCTGCCTATTACAGACACTAAGCTGAGTGGGTGTCCCGTCTCAAGCCTCACCCTGTCATTTTGAAGAGAAGAATGCCAGAGCCTAGAGGGGGCAGGAGAGGAAGTGACATGTGCAGTGCCCCACAGGATGGGGGGGGCAGCATCACCCAAGAAAGCAGGCTTCCTACCCCCCACCATCAGCACCCTCGTCCCAGTGGCCCCATACTCACCAGCCCAGGGGCTCTCGCATTCATAGAGCATCCAGTGGTCGGCTCGGAAGGGGTTGTGGAACCACATGGAATGGTCCAAAGAGACTATGAAGTGCACCGTATGCCGCCACTGATGGGGCAGCAGTGCTGTGCCCAGGAAGGCATAGTCCGAGATGTAGGCAGCCACGCAGCAGTGCATCTTCATGTCGCCCTCCCCTGCAACGCGTTCCAGCCCCATCAGCCCTGGGCTTTACAGCTCAGGATCTGCAGGGAGGCAGGCGGCAGAGAGGGGCTGCCATGCACAGATGTGTAGACTGTTCACTGCATCAGGGCACCTGGCCTAAAGGGTGTGTGTGTGTGTGTGTGACAGAGAGAGACAGGTGACAAAGGCAGTAGGGATGGGCAGAGAACAGGGGTGAGTGAAGACTGAAATCCAGTCTTCACGCCCCAAGTCCCCCTCGCTGGGTCCTGTAAGGGGCATCTTCTTCCAGCCTGCACAGAGGCACCATATAGTTAGCAGAGGTCCTGGAGAAGAATCTCAGCCAGGTGCCTAGCCGTCCCCAGAAAGGGCCAACATTAGGATTATTATAGCCCCCTCCCCTTCTCCCCATACAAGCGACTGAGAGGGTCCTGGTGAGAAGCTAAGGCAGCTTCCCCATCAGGCTGACAAGGAAACAGGCCCAGAGAGGGGGAAGTAACATGCCCAGCACCATACAGGGCATATGCGGCGCAGGCCTAGAGCTCCAGAGAGTGTTTTCTTCCACTCATCAGGGTCCTCTTACCAATATGGCCCCGGGCTCGCACCCAGAACATCTGTTTGGGCTCCATGCTCTGCAGCTGGCTCAGGGTAGGTGGGTTTACCAGCCTGATCTCAATGGGCACCTCCTTGGCAGCAATTCGGTTCAGTCCCACCCGGTATTTCTCTTGGAGGTTGGGGTCCCTGAAAGTAAAGGGGAAAGGGGGAGCCTTTCAGAGCTGCCTCTGACACCCCTCAGTCCTCCATGGGGACTCGACTTTTCCCCACAGCTTCCCTCCGCTCTGGCAGGCAGAAAAGGATAGTGTCTGAATCCTCTGCCACTTATGAGCCATGTGACTTTGGCAAGTTAGTAACCTCTGTGAGCCTATCTTCCCATCTGCAAAAGGTAGATGATGATAGTAGCTATCGGAGTAGCAAGGTGCACCCCGTAACAGGTGCCATTCTAAGCATCTCGTGTACGCTAACTTTTCACAACCCTATGAGATGATGCTATTTATTATCACCCGCACCCGATAAAGGCATTAAGCTCTGAGAGTCCAAGTAACTTGCTCAGCAAGTGGAGAAGGCAGGGTCTGGGCCCAGGCAGCGTGGCTCGTGCTCTTAACCACTTCACTATTCTCAACTTCCAGAAACAGGCTGCACAACTTGGACTGAGTTGCCCTAAGCAAGTGGGAACACTGTGTCCCCACAGGGGTGGAGCCCATTTCTAGGGAAGCCCCTTGGCCACAGTAACAACCAGCCCTGGTGCTCTTCACCAGTATTTCCTCCCCTCCCCCCCCCCAGCCACCCTCCCACAGACCTCCTGTGACGATAGAATATTCTGTACGTCCACTCTCCACCACAGTAGCCGCCAGCCACGTGTGGCTAGTGGCTTCACTGTTGGACTGCACAGCTCTAGATTTACGGACCTTTAAGAACAATGTCCTCCATTTATTTCAGCAAACATTTTTGAGCTCTGATGGCAGACCAGGCTCTCTGCTTATTCCTCTGTCAGTAGTGGTACAACAATTTATGGGGCATTCACCCAGTACCTTATCGTCTCTCTTACCTCACTTAATCCTCACAGCAGCTTTATGAGGGAGGAATTAGGATTAGCACCATTTCCTAACCATGGGCACCGGCTCAGAGTGGGAAAGCAATTTGCCCAAACTCACACAGCTAGCAGAGAGTCTAGATTTGAACCCAGGCCTTTACCAAAAGAGCAAACCCACATCCATGCCATCAGTACCCATCCCCACATACTGCACAGGACACGGGAGCTCCGCTTGTTACACAACTGTGAAGTACCCACAACAAACATGGCCATTCCCATCTTCCGCATGAAGAAGCAGGGCTCTGAGAGGCTGGGGAGTCGGGCAAAGTCACATAGCAGGCGAGCGCTAACAGAGGCACAGACCTGGCCAGAATCCGTTGTCTCTGTCCCGTGTCCAGACCCAGAGCCCTCTCCCCGGCCGCAGCACTTCTCCAACGTTATTAGCTGCGATCCGAGGAAGAAACCTATTTTACCAGGCGATATTCAAAATATTTAACCCACATGAAGGCAAAGGCAGCGGGGACCATCACCCCTGCCTGGCATGAACTCCTAGGCTGCTGGATTACAAGTGACCCCAGAGGAGGAAAGGGATCGCTCAGGGACCGGGGGGGACTCACCAAGTAATTAGAAAAGTATTTCAGTCTGTGAACAACCAGTAAAGCTGCAACAGTGCCTGAACTGGCTGAATAAGCTCTGCGTTTACATCGTGACCCAACACACCTGCCTACGCACACCTACTACACACACCGCAACACACACGACTGAAACTAAAGTTTCACAAAAGGGTTCTTACCCTTACTACACGATATGCCCCAATATTGTCTTTCCTGGTCCCTCTTCCCTGCCCCCCACCCTCTCTCTTTCTATATATGTGTACATATAGACACACATATACATATAAAAGGGTTGGGGTTTTTTCCCCTAGAGTTTTAAAATGGATCCCACGACCCACCAACAGGTGACAGCTGCAGTCGCGCTGGAACCTCCGGGTCTCTCACCTTAAATACTGGTCAATGAGGGCCTCATGGTCAAGCAGCTCTTCCGGGGGGGGCACCGTGGGCATGGAGAACTGGTGCTGCACGGGGCTGGGCTGAGCCTGCTGGAAGGAGGCCTGGCAGATAAAGATGGGCTTGCCATGCTGCACGGCCTTCACAGAGCGCACGGAGAAGCTTGTCCCTGTTCGCGTCCGCTCCACCTGGTAGAGCACAGGCACCTTCGGGTCCCCTGCAGCGGGCACAAGGGATGCAGTGAGCCCAAGGGAGCTCCAAGGGACCGGTCATTAACGGCTGGGCAGGTCCCTCTGCTACTCATTCTCTATTCCTTTTCTGCTCTGTAGCAATTGACTGAGGCCCGCTCCAGCCCAGGGACCGGGGATACAGGGACAATACCAGACCCTGTCATCCAGATGCTCTGGGACAAGCGGAGCTTCTCTCTCTCTCTGTAGCACAGAACAGGGGCATGGCCAGATTCCCTGCGTTCAAATCCTGGGCCTGCCACCCACTGGCTGTGTGGCCTTGGGAAAATCATCCAACCTCTGAGCATTTTACCCATCTGTAAAATAGGGATCCTCAGCGCTTATACCTCTCAGTATTTTAATGATAATTAGATTAACCACAGTTGTAAAGTGTTTAGAACATCTAGCACATAGTAAGTGCTCTATTAAGTGTTTGCTAAAGAAAATAAATAATCCCAGCTTTTGTCTTGCTTCATCTGTGACTGGGATCAAGTCCAATACTATTATTCTAGATCAGAGGTCAGTAACTCTGGCCTGCTGCCTTTTTTTTTTTTTTTTTAAGAACAAGCTGAAAAGGCTATTTATTCAGAATTTAGTATAGCAAGGGAGTCAGGCACCATCACTTATGTGTGGCAGAAGCTCAAAAGCAGGCAGAGAAGTGGGAAAGCATGATAGCCAATAAAGATACACTATATGCCACGATCGGAAGCTGTTGGCACAAGGAATCTGTAGGAGCCAAACTAGAAACGGCATCTATGTAACTGGTGCACGTATTTGGCTTTGTCTGGTTGGTCCTAAGTTGAACTGGGGACAAAAATTAATCAAGTTTTGGTTGTTTGGGGCTGGTCGTTATAGGGGCTATGGCTGGGCTTCCTGGGCCGGTTGCTGGAGATGGTGGTCTGACTTCTTACAAGTCTGACGTGTAGACAGGAGGTCGGCTGCCTGTGCGGCTTGCTGCCAACTGTGGATCAGAATTCTGTGTTTATAGACAGTCTGGCCATTGCCTGTCTGACTATTCCTTCCCTAAGAAGCCTGCTGTCAGTCAGTCACTCCATCCTAAGTGGAAAGAGCAGTCCCCTTGGCCCTTCTCTTCTGGATGTCTGCATCCCCAGCGGAGCATGGAAANCCCTTAAGTCCTTCAGTGTCTGAGTCAGGCCCGGGTTGGAGAGCTCTGACACCTTGGCAGTGAGACGTCCTGGGGATGATTTTGAATTTTTAGATGAAAGAAGGTCTCAGGAATCATTTGCTTCTTCCACCGTCAACCAAACGGGGAGCCAGTGGGGCACTGGAGGCTCATTCAACAGCAACAGACACCACCGTCTGAAGCTAGCCGGTCTGCTCGGAGGGCTGCGGGATGCCAATGCAGGAGTTGGGGGGGGTGGGGGGAACGCGTCCTCAAGGTCAGAGTCCAGATCCTGGAAACAGCTACATGTGCAGTCTGATTTTAGGCACTGGGAAGGACCCCACCTTTCCCTTGTCCCTACCAACCAAA
>NW_027527548.1:2083487-2085082 GCF_008692635.1 Crocuta crocuta | reverse complement strand
CTTAGTCAGTTAAGCGTCCGACTTTCGCTTAGGTCATGATCTCGCGGTTCGTGGGTTCGAGCCCTGCGTCGAGCTCTGTGCTGACTGCCAGCTCAGAGCCTGAAGCCTGTTTCAGTCTGTGACTCCCTCTCTCTGACCCTCTCCTGCTCATGCTGTGTCTCTCTCTCTCTCTCGAAATAAAAAAAAAAAAGCCCTAATCCTACCCTTAGGCTGCAGCTAGAAGGCAGTACTTTGTGGTTTACCTTTCAGTGTCAGTGAGTTCCAGACCTGTTCTGGGACATTTTTATTGGAACAGAGAAGCCCCTGGAATATGCTGAAGGCAGGCAGCCAGCACTTATGGGGTGCCTGCTGGGTGCAGGTGACAGTAGGAATTCAGGCCTCACAATAACTATGCAAAGTTCCATCCCCATTGAATAGGTGAGGAAACTGATACCATTAACATTTTTCGAATACCGACAAGCCCATTTGTTTACATATTATCTATTGTTGCTTTTGCCCTCAAAACCTAAAGTATTTTTTTCAGGTAGGCTCCAGCCCAACAGGGGTTGTTGAACTCATGAACCTGAGGTCAAGAGTCCTATGCTCTACAGACTGAGCCAGCCAGGGGCCTCAAAACCTAAAATGGTTCTTATCTGGCCCTTTACAGATTAATGTGTGATGACTTGACTCTGGATTCACAAGCTCTAAACCCATACCGAGTCAGACGACTTCTGTCCTACATTCTTCTACCTCTCTAGAGAAATACTTAAAAAAAAAAAAGAAAAATTAAACTGTCATTTTTTTCTTGGGTTAAAAAAAATTTAATGTTTATTTTTAAGAAAAAGAGAGAGAGAGAGAGAGAGAGCGTGCGCAAGCAAGCAGGGAAAGGTGGGGGGAACACAAAACCTGAAGCAGTCTCCAGGTTCTGAGCTGTCAGCACGGAGCCTGATGTGAGGCTTGAACCTATACCCTGCGAGATCATGGCCTGAGCCAAAGTCAGACGACTGAGCCACCGAGGCCCCCACTTTCCTGGGTTTTCAGACAAAGAACTGATATGATAAATAGCCAAGGGCAATAACCCCACCCCAGCATCTTTTAGTTAAAAATACTGAGGGCGCCTGGGTGGCTCAGTTGGTTAGGTGTCTGACTCTTGATCTCAGCTCAGGTTTTGATCTCAGGGTCCTGAGTTCAAGCACCCCACTGAGCTCTGTGCTGGGCATGAACCCCACTTAAAAAAAAATTTAAAAATGTCAAAACATCATCATTGGACCCAGTAAGAGGTCACATCACATACTAGTAACAGAGCTTCCCAATTCTCCTGCTGCCAGGAAGATCAGAACGAACTGCAACAATATGCCTTAGCCTAGTTTTTTTGACACAATCATTTCTTCCAAATCGTTACTGGCCTCCTGTCCCTTGACTTCTACTTCTTTTTTTTTTAAATTTTTTAAAATGTTTTTATTTATTTGAGAGAGAGAGAGCATGAGCAGGAGAGGGTCAGAGAAAGAGGGAGATACAGAATCTGAAGCAGGCTCCAGGCTCTGAGCTAGCTGTCAGCACAGAGCCTGATGCAGGGCTCGAACCCATGAACTGTGTGATCATGACCTGAGCCGAAG
>NW_027527548.1:2053114-2081614 GCF_008692635.1 Crocuta crocuta | reverse complement strand
TTTAAAAAAAAAAAAAAAAAAGCCCGGGGCGCCTGGGTGGCTTAGTCAGTTAAGCGTCCGACTTTCGCTTAGGTCATGATCTCGCGGTTCGTGGGTTCGAGCCCTGCGTCGAGCTCTGTGCTGACTGCCAGCTCAGAGCCTGAAGCCTGTTTCAGTCTGTGACTCCCTCTCTCTGACCCTCTCCTGCTCATGCTGTGTCTCTCTCTCTCTCTCGAAATAAAAAAAAAAAAGCCCTAATCCTACCCTTAGGCTGCAGCTAGAAGGCAGTACTTTGTGGTTTACCTTTCAGTGTCCATGAGTTCCAGACCTGTTCTGGGACATTTTTATTGGAACAGAGAAGCCCCTGGAATATGCTGAAGGCAGGCAGCCAGCACTTATGGGGTGCCTGCTGGGTGCAGGTGACAGTAGGAATTCAGGCCTCACAATAACTATGCAAAGTTCCATCCCCATTGAATAGGTGAGGAAACTGATACCATTAACATTTTTCGAATACCGACAAGCCCATTTGTTTACATATTATCTATTGTTGCTTTTGCCCTCAAAACCTAAAGTATTTTTTTCAGGTAGGCTCCAGCCCAACAGGGGTTGTTGAACTCATGAACCTGAGGTCAAGAGTCCTATGCTCTACAGACTGAGCCAGCCAGGGGCCTCAAAACCTAAAATGGTTCTTATCTGGCCCTTTACAGATTAATGTGTGATGACTTGACTCTGGATTCACAAGCTCTAAACCCATACCGAGTCAGACGACTTCTGTCCTACATTCTTCTACCTCTCTAGAGAAATACTTAAAAAAAAAAAAGAAAAATTAAACTGTCATTTTTTTCTTGGGTTAAAAAAAATTTAATGTTTATTTTTAAGAAAAAGAGAGAGAGAGAGAGAGAGAGCGTGCGCAAGCAAGCAGGGAAAGGTGGGGGGAACACAAAACCTGAAGCAGTCTCCAGGTTCTGAGCTGTCAGCACGGAGCCTGATGTGAGGCTTGAACCTATACCCTGCGAGATCATGGCCTGAGCCAAAGTCAGACGACTGAGCCACCGAGGCCCCCACTTTCCTGGGTTTTCAGACAAAGAACTGATATGATAAATAGCCAAGGGCAATAACCCCACCCCAGCATCTTTTAGTTAAAAATACTGAGGGCGCCTGGGTGGCTCAGTTGGTTAGGTGTCTGACTCTTGATCTCAGCTCAGGTTTTGATCTCAGGGTCCTGAGTTCAAGCACCCCACTGAGCTCTGTGCTGGGCATGAACCCCACTTAAAAAAAAATTTAAAAATGTCAAAACATCATCATTGGACCCAGTAAGAGGTCACATCACATACTAGTAACAGAGCTTCCCAATTCTCCTGCTGCCAGGAAGATCAGAACGAACTGCAACAATATGCCTTAGCCTAGTTTTTTTGACACAATCATTTCTTCCAAATCGTTACTGGCCTCCTGTCCCTTGACTTCTACTTCTTTTTTTTTTAAATTTTTTAAAATGTTTTTATTTATTTGAGAGAGAGAGAGCATGAGCAGGAGAGGGTCAGAGAAAGAGGGAGATACAGAATCTGAAGCAGGCTCCAGGCTCTGAGCTAGCTGTCAGCACAGAGCCTGATGCAGGGCTCGAACCCATGAACTGTGTGATCATGACCTGAGCCGAAGTCAGACACTTAACCGACTGAGCCACCCAGGTGCCCCCATTTTTTTTTTTCTTTTTGAATGCTTATTTATTTGAGAGAGAGAAAGAGAGAGGTAGGAGCAGATTGAGAGGGAGAGAAAGAGAATCCCAAGCAGGCTCTGCACTGATGGCTGCTTAACTGACTGAGCCATCCAGGCGCCCCACTACCAATTATTTTAAGCTGTCCTGCAGCCTTTCAAGAAGCAGGTAGGGACACAAATAATTGATGATTATTTTAAAACAGTAGCATGGGCACGTCTCATTTCATGCTTTCCCTAGGTGGAGACTTTCCAAGGAAAAGGATCCTTCCCCCAGAACCTGGTAGCTCTCTCATGGTTTGGAATTACCTCCCAAGAGCCAAGGAGAAAAGCAAAGGAGGAGGAAAGAGTGTGGAGCTTGGATTTAAATCCCAGCTCTGCCTCTCTGAGCACTGTGGGAGCTGGTTACATAACCTCATCTGGTCCCCGTTTCCTTACAGGTGGAATGATGGCAGGAATGCCCACCCCTCCTGGTTCCTTGTAAGGACTGAATAAGGTAATGTGCATAGCTATGCGCTGTATCGTGCAAATTTTAGTTATTCCCGTAAGTTCCTCGTCAAAAAAGAATGATAGTTTTCGTTTATGGAAAACCAGCAACAGTCCAGGCCCTGCACTGGATACTTTACTTACTCACAAAGACCAAAACTTCTTTAGAAACAAGAGATGGAGGCCCATTCAGAGGGATCAGGTAATGCTCCGAATGCCACAAAACAAAACAAAACAAAACTGTCTCCCTGGGCTCGAGGGATTACAAGATGGAAAGCTAGCACTTCTGGAGCCTGCAACTCCGCTGAAGAAGAGCACGTCTGCTCCCGGCTAGTATAAAGGTAAGAGAGGGCTGACCCCACAAGAAGGATCCAGATCCTCTACAGCAGTGATCCTCAGGGAGGGACAGGCTGCACAAGAACAGGAAGTGAGCGGCAGCATGGGAACGTAGTATGGGGAAAAAGGGACACACTCTTATAACTCTATCCGTGGGGCGCCTGGGTGGCTCAGACAGTTATGCGACCAACCAACTCTTGATTTGGACTCAGGTCATGATCTCACAGTTCTCGAGTTCGAGCCCCACATCGGGCTCCACTGACCTCTGCAGAGCCTGCTTGGGATTCTCTTTCTACCCCCCTCTCTCTCTCTCCCCTAACCCCATTTGCGCGCGCTCTTTCTCAAAAATAAATAAGCTTTTAAAAAAGTTATAACTATATCTGTAAAATGAAGGGGAAAGCCTCGCTATTGTTTTCTTAATATAAATCACATATTATAAAGCTCCATAAATTCGTCACAGCCGATGAGACTGTGCAGAAGACGGGGACTCCAAATTTCAGGCATCTGCCTTAGGATTGAGGGAAGGTGAGATTTTTATATTTCTCAAAAGAAAGCATGGGTTTTAAAGGATTACTCTCCGTCCTTTACTGGATTCCAGAGCTGTAAGCAGCCGTAGAGATCTCACTAGGCCCCACCCCTTCTCCATTTTTCAGGTGGGAAGAACCAAGCCTGGCAGGGAGGCGGGGTGGGAGGGGAGATGGGAGAGTAGGGGTGGGGGTGGGAACCTCATTCAAGATCACTGGGCGAGGTAGTGGCAAAGCTGAAGCCAGACCCAAGGTCTCCTGATTTGCAGGCTGGTGCTCTCTTCTCCAAGCCAAGCTGCCTACTGCTGAACTAGCAGAGGTGACAGCCCCTCTCTGGGGATCCAGTACAGGACTTGGCATCAGAAGGTATATAAAGAATGAAGAACAAAGCACCTGCAGGGAGCAGTTAAGCAACGAAGTCTTATGTCATTCCGCCCCAGAAAACAGGTACTCAGTAATCTCAGCAGATGTGACGTCCAGTACTCTTCTTGCCCCCTGCCTTGTTCCTCTCTAGGCTCCCCTGAGCAGAATCAAGGAACAGTCTCTCTCTCTCCCCCTCCCACTCCCCCGCTGCCTGACCTCCCTCTGCCTCCCCCTCCTTCCCTCTTTCTCCTAGGTCAGCCCCCACAAGTCCAGGAAGAAGTGGCTGATGGATCATCAGGGTTGGCTTGGGGATAAGGAGGGGGGGTAAGTTTACCTGTGCGTACAAAGTAGCAATGCAAAGAGTGTACATGGACGTCTTCACTCACAGACTTGGCTGCGGCCACCAGAGCCTGGCCCACGATCTGACCCCCAAACAGCCGCTGGGTTGTGGGTACCCAGTAATGCCTTCCTCTGTGGGGAGAGGGGAAAGCATAAAATACTTGGGGACCAGACCAAATCCTGCGACCATCTCTGAGCCTACAGGGCAGGATCTCTCAGCCTTATTGGGGTCTGGGATCTTTTCGAGAATCTGGTGAGAGCCATGGACCCTTCTCCCAAGCAAATACCCTTACTCGGCACCCAGCATACAACTTCAGGGTCTTCAAGACTGCCCAACCCTTCCGGACTTTGGTGAAGGACAAGGAACCAATTTCCTTATTTTACACAGAGAACAGGGATCAGAGAGGGAAAGTGACTTGAGCAAGGTCACACAACTTAAACATTTCGAGTCCTGAGCAGTATCTGCATCTTCTCCACCACTCCCCCCACCCCCCTCGACCTGGCCCCAAGTCCAGTGTTTCTTCCACTGCTGATTCCAGGGTAAGGCAGAAGCCTCTCAAGGCCTTGTGAGGTTGTAAATGAACCCCAAGAGCTGGGGGTAAAGTGCATTAAAACCTGCCACTTACACCGCTTAACTTGGGACAGCCCAGTTCTTCTAAGAACTAGATTTAGAGCTCAAAGGGTCCTCAGAGTTCAAGTCTAAGCCCTTCAACGCACAGCCCTTCAATGCACAGATGAGGAAACTGAAGCCCCAGAGGTGAAATTCCAGTTTCCCATCGTCAGGTTTGTTTTTTTTTTTTAATGCATTCCAAGCAGCCCTCCGGGGAGTTTTTTGTAATTCTTAAGTAAGGGAGAGAAGCTAACCCCCAAAGACGGCTTCTGAAAAGCCAGTAGGAACCTTGAAGGCCAAAATTATTAAATCCCTAGCTACAGAAAAGAATTTGGGAAGGAAACCGGCTCAGGCCTCAGAAGGAGTAATGAGCTACTAGACTACTCCAAGTGGTGAACCGGACAAGGTATGTAAGAGGAAAAGGACCACGAATACACAAGGAGCTGCTTCTAAGTTTTAAACCTGATCAGCTGCGTGCACTTGGACGAGTCACCGCCCTTTGGGGGCTGGCTCCCCCGAAGACAGGACTCCTCAAGGGAGGCTGCTGAGATGGCGATCGCAGGCCACCACTTTATTTGCCAGATTGCTAGGACATCCTAGGGATGGGGCTGCACAGACCTGGTGCGGAGGAGGAAGCTGGGGCAGCGAAGCCAGATCTCTCAGGGACAAGTTCTCTCCCAATCGCTGGATGCAGAGACTGCATCCCGCACAGACCCCATCCTCGTCCGGGGGACTGTGAGGAGGGGGCAACGCGGTGGCGACGGTCGGAGATCAGAAGTCTCCTTCCCAATGGGGGGGAATGCAGGCCAGATGCGGCCGGCTACCTGAACAGATCCTCGTCTAGCGGCTCGAGGTTGAGCACGCTGGTAACCAGGACGCTGCGGAGGTCCCCGGGGGGATCGCCGCCGCCCTGCTGGTCCTCTGGAGCCTGCGAGGACGACATGGGGTTCACTCGCTGCCGCCCAGAACGCTGCGCGGGGCAGACACGCGGAGACCTGCGTTAAACGCGCACCTCCTTCCGGCAGCTTGCTCCAGCAACCGGAAGTCCCTTGCGGACCTCGAAAAAGCGGGATCCAAGTTATGATTGGCCGGTGCTCCTGCCAGTCTTCGTGAGAGGGCGGCAATATTTCTCTAGCGATTGGACAAAAGGAGTGCCAGTCCGGGCCTCCCGTGTGTGATTGGGCGTGACCGCGAGGGGGCGAAACCCGAGACTGGGTAATAAGGGCTGAGTGTCATTTCCCCTCTGTCAGATAGCAAAGACGCCCCCAGCCCCCTGGTAGCTCTCTCAGCCCTTAGGGCGTCCTCCTGAACTCCATAACAGGCCACTCGGTTGGGGCCCACCCTTAAGGCATCCTGGACACACGCCAGCCTGCAGCCTCTCATAGCGTGACCTCTGACCCCTGGTGCAGGTCTTGGGACCAGCCCCTGGTGTGGGCTGACGGGCGGCCATGGAGCTGGGCAGCTGCTTCAAAACCTACGAGGACTTCAAGGAGTGCTTCAGCGCCTACAAAAAGGAGAACAGGTGCTCCTTCATTCTCAGGGACTGCGTCTCCGTCCGCTTCCACAACCTCAACCACGGCACCTCAATCCGCGAGGACATCCTGTAAGGGCGGGGCGGGGGCGGGGCCGGAGGGTGGGGAGGAGGCCCGACCGTCCCCTGGTGGGAGGACTGGACGCGGAGGGAGTGCAGTTGGGCCCTGGCGTCTTAGCGTTCCGCAGGCACTGAGCCCCTGTCCAGTGCCTGGTGAAAAGAGCAAACCCTTCACAGGCACCGCTTTCCCTCCACTCATTCACTCCATGACAGCTTTCCCGGAATAATGCGATTTGTCCCATTTTTTAAGCACTTGCCGGATCCCTAGTTCAAAGTACTGTCTTCACAAACGGATAAAACAAAACAAAAAACACGACTTCGCGGTGATTTCCTCTTTACAAAGCAATTAACGCGGTCAGTTGTGGGTTAGTTTGTTCATTCATTCATTCGTTTTGTTAATGGTTCCTGAGCGTCTGATGAGATTAACAGCCATTTTTCAAACCTGCCCCTCGACCCAGGCATCCTTCTCCGTGGAGTGCATGCTTTACCCCGCAGGGCTAAATTGAGAAATATAGACAAATGCTGTCTTTTTCCCATTTTGCAGCTGAGAAAACAGGCGGAGAGGCTAAGATAAGGGTTGACAACTCAGTTGTCTTCAGGGCTCGGGTGAAACAGCCCCCGTGTAAGAAAGTTTAACTTTTAATTTCACCATAAGAGAAAGAATGATGGAATAACCGTAGACTGTGGCCTTTGTAGCCAGGACCACAGAAGTGGGACTCGGGCAAAATGGAGAGCAGGCCCTATCTAATCAACCCCAGCTAATGGCCCTATGTGAAAATGGAGATACCCTAGTGCCAGGATTTGGGGCAAGGGAAGTCAGAAATCCAGGCATTAGGTCAATTTCTCCACTTTTTAAAAATTGAACATCAGGTCAAATTTGAACACCGTCCACGTGGGTCAAGTGCAAAGTACTGGATGGGCAGAGTCTCCCTATCTAAATTATCGTGGGCAGTTAAGGGAGAGGTGAAAAGCTCATCTTGAGTCTGTTGAACCTTGATTGTGTTCAGCTCAGGATTATCCACATGGCAAAGTAGCAAATTCTGGGGTGGCCTGCCCTAAACCCATCAAGTGGTTAAAAGGGAGCGCTCTGGAGTCAGAAAGACAGGCTTTACCACTTGACTTTGGGCAAGACTTCATTTCTGTGACAGTTTCATCCTCTAAAATGAAGTGGATGTGGTAAAGATTAAATAACCAAATGCACGTAAGAGCGGAAACATAGTGCTCAGTAAATGCTGGCGTAACTAGCACAGGGTAGAAGGTGGTACTTTGACTCAGTACTTTGAGAATCACATGTGCTGTGGGAATTTATCACTAAAAGACCAAAAGTTCCAAACAACTGGGAGATTCTATCCTTTTATGCCCAGTTTCCCCTCTCATATTTTTATATATGGCTCTTTTTGTTTTGTTTTTGTTATGTCTTTTTGGGGGATTGATAATTCAATCAGTCCAGGAGGTAATCTCATATCTCTTTCCACTGCTGTTCAGTTTAATAGCTATCTTTTTTTTTAATTAAAAAAAATGTTTTATTTTTTTAAATGTTTTATTTATTTCTGAGAGAGAGAGAGAGACAGCATTAGCAGGGGAGGGTCAGAGAGAGAGGGAGACACAGAATCTGAAGGCAGGCTCCAGGCTCTGAGCTAGCTGTCAGTACAGAGCCCAACGCAGGGGCTCGAACCCATGAACTGTGAGATCATGACCTGAGCCAAAGTCGGACACTTAGCCGACTGAGCCACCCAGCCACCCTGAAAGCTATCTTTTTTGGAACATTTTTTTGGGGCTGCATTCCAGATACTGTGCTAAGAACTTTACAGGCATTGTTTTATTTAATCCTCATTACATTCTGTGAACTAGGCCCTTGTTATCCAAGTTTTCATTTTCCACGTATCCATGGTCACAAGGCCGGGTAGGAAAGCGATGTCATATGAAAGTCTTGCTAATAAACCAGCCACTTATAAAATTAGTCACTGCTTAATAATTTCCTGCTTGTCCCTACCAGTCCCATTAATATCTTTGGCAGTCAGTTTCTGGCTAATCAATACATGTGGTAAACATCAGGATGATACAACAGAAATAAAACTAATTGCAAACAGAAATTACACCCCTCCCAAGAGCAAGACTTCGTGAAGTCTCTGAAAGTAATGACTGAGAACTTCTTACTTACATCACCCTCAGCCTGATACCAGTGAACAGTGGAGAAAGAAAACGAGCAAGGATGATAATGTGATACGAATTGGACTAGCGAAGGATTTGCATAGCAAAGAATTCAATTCGGCCTTTGGGAAACCTGATAAAGCCCTGGAATGTCTCGGTGAAACTGACCTTTCGTTGTTGTAAGAGTGAGACAGGAAATAAAGTATCTTAGTGTTTGGGGGGAAATGCACCAGGAAAAAAACAAAAAAACCAATAGTTGACAGTATAAGTCATTCTTTGGTTCTTTTAAGAATTGGTATGTAGCTGCCATTATAACCTACATTTTGTTGAATATAATATTAACTTCATAATTTTAGGCTCCTATTTCAAGATAAAGTTCCACTCAAATCTCCCCCCGCCCCCCGCCCTGCTATTTACCATGATAGATTGTTTCTGAGGAATATTTTTGGCAATTAACTGAAAACTCTGACTCAAAATGCCTTATTTCTTAGAAGCCCAGAGGTGGGTCCTTGAAAGTGATTGTTTCCATGGCCCTGGCTTTTTGAATCTTAACACTCTGCCATCCTCAGATCTCTGTTCTGCCTGCAGGAAGGCTCTCCACGTGGCACAAATGCAGGGGTCACATCCAAATGGAAAAGCCTTCCTCGGTTTCCTGCAGATTTCCTATCCTGTTTTACAGAATTGGGCCAGTATCGGTGCCCGTTCTTAAGGAGCTTACCTTAATTGGCTTAGACTAGCCCCAAAGTACTGAGCTATGTGGGGGAGGAATGGCAACCCAAATTAAGTTGGCTTTCTGTTGGGAAGGAAGAAGGGGGCTATGGGCAACCCACAGATCCAGTCACAACCTTTTAATGAATTCACTTGTAGTGGTTCTGATTGGTTTTGGATCAGGTACTTTTACAGACCAGTACTGTTGGTATTTCCATATTTACAGATTAGAAATTGAAGGCCTAGAGGAATGGAAATGACTCGTCCAAGTTCACAAAGCTCCTAAGTGGTAGAGCTGGAATTTAAACTCAGATCTTTGGATTCTGAGTCTTGTTCCTACTCAAGTTATATGTTCTAAAATGGCTTGACCCCACCTATAAAAATCTGAGTATTGCTCAAGGTGCGATTTACATACAAGGACACAAATCTTATGTAAAATTAATCAAAAGCCTTCGTTAATCTGTACCAATCCCCATAGTCAGAGTGAATCACTGCTTGTTCAGTTATAAATATACTGCTTGTACTTCTCTTTAACCATTAACTTAATTTTGACTTTACTGGCACCTATATGTAATCCTCTCTCTGCTCACTAGACTTAGGGAGTAGAGACTGTCTAATTAGTCTGTGTAGCCCTCTGAGCAATTAGTATGGTGTTTGGTACGTAGCAGGACTTGGTCAATGTTTGAAATTAAACAAAGCGCTTGTCCATAGTTAGTAAAAGTAGTTGTGCTGGGACTAGAAGCCAAGTTGTCAGAACGCTCCAGTGGTCTCTTTTTAGTATACCTCTCATGTTAATAAGGAGAACTTTCTGTGCCATACAGTTATTTAACGTTCATTCGGGATGTGTGCTTAGAGCATCTGGTGTGCGCCAGGCGCGGGAGCAGGCACTGGGAGCACACTGGTGGGACTGTCTGGTAGGGAATACAGACACCTGCCAAGTAGATGGGAAGCGAGGCTGGCTGAGCACTCTTAGATCTACATACGAAGGGAGATTCAGGAAGGAGATTCAGAAACCTTATTCCTGTCTCGAAGGGACTCGATGCTTTAATTTAGACAATGAATGGGGCCCTCAGGTGGCTCAGTTGGTTAAAGTGGTCAACTTTGGCTCAGATCATGATCTCACAGTCTGAGAGTTCGGGCGCCGCATTGGGCTCTGTGCTGATAGCTCAGAGCCTGGAGCCTGCTTCGGATTCTGTGTCTCCCTCTCTCTCTGACCCTCCCCTACTCGTACTCTGTGTGTGTCTCTCTCTCTCAATAATAAAATTTAAAAAAAAAATTAGACAACTAAGTACAGATGAAAATAACTGCAGTGCTCAATGAATTCTTAACAAAGATTTGTATATTTCACTGTATGTACGTTATATCTCGATAAAAAAGATTGAACGAAGCAGGGAAAAAAGAACAGACTTCAACCTAGTACCCGTTCTGTTTGAAACACACGATGCCAACAAAGACATTATGTTTAGAGATCTTTAAGGAAGTTATTGAACCTGAACAGTGCGTTCTGGGTCAAGTTGACAAGGGTAAAGATGAGTGTTTTGAAAAAGGAGAAGTATTTTGAAAACAGACAGGCAGCATAAGGGTTAACTACACAGACTAGCCAAGCAGGCTTAGTTCAAATCCCAGATCTTCATCCCTGAGAACATTTTTAAGCTTGTTTCCCCATCTATAAAATGAGGATAATAGAACCCTGTTCCTAGTATAAAGTGATGCCTGTTGGGCCTTAATATAGCCTGGCATATAATACCTTTATATATGTAGTACTGGTAGGAAAGAATGTAAAAGACTTGTTAACATATTGGATATAGACGCTGAGAAGGAGGAATTAAAAAGAATGCCAAGGTTTGCACCCTGGGAGGCATAGGTAGTCATTAATGGAACCAGGAAAGNTTTGACTAGCCTAACATGTACTAAAGGGACGTAAAGTCAATCTAATTTGATGAACTAGGGCTATGCAAAGATGTGGAGCCAGCAAAAGGGCAGGGTCCAATTTGTGGGCTTGGGGAAGCCTTCCTAGAAGAGATGATGGTATTGAGATAAAGGCAGGTGGGAAGGGTATTCCAGAGAGAGACAAACACGAGCAAAGGCAGAGAAGTGAGGCCTAGCACAGTGAATCTAGGAAGCTATAGAGTGTCTTTCTAAGGCCAAAAAAATAAGACGGTGAGGGGGTGGAAAAGGAGGCTGGAAAGATAGGCAGAGGCCCCACTTCGGTCCCCACTGACTAGCCTTGCCGGACTACTGGACTGCCCCAGCCCCTTCCCGCCCCTAAGCTAGGGATGGTGTTGCCGCCCGAGCACTGTGCACGCAACAAGTGCAGCCATTTTCGGCCCCGGGCCACTCCGCCCTGTTATTGCAGGCCTAATGTATCCTGCTTTTCTAAGCTTACACCACAGGTTGGGTAGACAGGACCAGCCTACAGGACCAGCTGGATTAGAGTTTCTGGAAAAGAGTTGGGAGGCAGGGTTTTAACCTGTCCCACCCATGATCTCTGAGTCATTCATCTAATACATCTTTGATAAGCATCTGCTGAAGGAATAACATTGTGTCAGGGGCTTGGAATACACTGAGAAATAACTCAGTCTTGCCACTTCATGACAGCCCCATCCAGTTGTTTTTTTTTTTTAAGTTTGTTTATTTACTTTTTTTTAAATGTTTTTTTATTTATTTCTGAGAGAGAGAGAGACAGCGTGAGCAGGGGAGGGTCAGAGAGAGAGGGAGACACAGAATCTGAAACAGGCCCTAGGCTCTGAGCTGGCTGTCAGCACAGAGCCCGATGCGGGGCTCAAACCCACGAACCGTGAGATCATGACCTGAGCCAAAGTCAGATGCTTAACCAATTGAGCCACCCAGGTGCCCCATAAGTTTATTTATTTTTTAGAGAGAGTGCACATGCACAAGCATACAAGTGGGGGAGAGGCAAAGAGAGAGGGAGACAAAGAATCCAAAGCAGGCCCCAGGCTTTGAACTGTCGGTGCAGAGCCCGACATGGGACTCAAACCCATGAACCATGAGATCATGATCCAGCCGAAGTTGAATGCTTAACCAACTGAGCCACCCAGGCACACCCCAGTCCCATCCAGTTGTAAAGGTACTTTATAAACACCCAATAGAGTGTCACAAGGCATTAGCTAGGCTCTGGGCTAAATATTGTGCCTGTGCCTTATTTAATCTTCATAACAATCTTATAAAATAGTCTCATTTTATGATCGCTCACAGAGAAGTGAAAAGTGTCTCGCACAAGTTCAAGGAGCTTCTGAGTGCTAGAGCCCTGATTAATATCCAGGCAGTCAGCCTCCAGCATCTCCACTGTTTAACCACTAGGTATACTGCCACCCAGAGAAGCTTTTGAGCCTTTTATGTTAAATAAATCCTATGAATTCAGAGAAAGGAGCTGTTACTGTGGGTTGAAAACATCCACAAAGGCTTTCTGATTCGACCTTGAAGCATGGGTTGAATGGGGATAGGAAGAGGAAAAAGGCAGATATTCACTTTATATACCCTTCTCCTTTGAATCCTCACTTTGAACCTAGAATGGCACAGCTGGTAGGGACCTGAAGATCATCTAGCCCAGGGGTTCTCAAACTCTCTTAGGATTTGGATATTTTTCTTTAGATGAAAGTTAAATAAAGATCTTTCTCTGAGAGAAGACCACTTGTTATTTATTTTGAGAGAGAGAGCCAGAGGGGTAGGGGAGAACGGGAGAAGGGGAGGGGCAGAGAGAGAGAGGGAGAGAGAGAAACCCAAGCAGGCTCCTCACTGTCAACACGGAGCCCAAAGCTGGGTTCAGACTCCCCAACCTCATGATCATGACCTGAGCCAAAATCAAGAGTCAGATGCTTAACTGACTGAGCCACCCAGGTGTCCCCGGAGGCAACATTTTAAACAGCATGTAATCAGCAGGCCTTCTGCTGCTGCCTGTTGTCTATTTTCCCTCCCGTCTTGCCACTGAATCACTGGGAGGTGCAGATGGGCCACAGAGAGTGAATGCAAAGAGTGGGGCTTTGAACTACTGTACGTGAGAATGGATGCAGTGTTAGTTGGACGGGGTCTTGACAAGAGCTGAGCACTTTGGGATTAGAGCAGGAATGTCCGTCTTCCTTCCCTATGTCCTTCACTACCTCGTGGTCTCCAGGAAACCCACTGGGCACTGTAAATCCCTCTGGGGTCTTGTCTTACAGGCAAAGGGGTGGGCAGTACCTTTCTCACTGTCACATCTACCTTCCCTAGATACATGCAGGTGAAATTTGTCTGTATTCGGACCCAGTCGAACAGGAAGAGAACATCAGAGGCAGACATGTGCCCAGCATACTTGCTCCTACGGTACAATGAGAAACTGGATAGACTGTTTATTAGTGAACTCAACACCCAGCATGTCCATGTTGATTCCAAAACTGCAGGACCTAGAGGAGACACTGCTGGCAAACCTCAAAAGACAATGTGCCTGCAGAAAGCCCAGCCTGAGCCGCCTGCGATCAAGAAAGGCCTTGACCTAGCCAAGAAGTCCCCCGTTGAACCATCATTTTGCTTAGATAAGGCCCAAGCACCTTCAAAGCCAGAGCAGGAAGGCATCACTCCTTCTGACCTTGCCAAGATAGCAAAAGTGATGAAAAACTTTCTTAAGGTGGATGAGGGTTCCATGGCCTCTCTCAGCGTGGGCAACAGCCAAGACCTGGACCGGCTCAGCTTCCAGAGCAGCAAGATGAGCGATCTGTTCCTCCGCTTCCCAGAGAATCTCTTGCTACACCGGGTGGAGAACGCCCAGGGCCACATCCTCTATGCTTTCTTGGTGGAGAACAAGGAACGAGAGGGGCGAGTGGTACACTTTGCTGTGCTCAAGGCCGAGACCGCTGCCTCCGTGGCCAAGATGCTGAGTATCTTCACAGAGTTCAACTCAGACTGGCCCAAGGTCAAGGTGGTCTTTGTGGACCCGTCCTTTCCTCATCGAGCCATCCTGCAGGAGATCTTCCCTGCTGCCCGCATCCTCCTGTCCATCTACCACACCACCCGGCTCTTAGAGAAGAAGCTGCAGCGTAGTTCAGCAAATCCGTCCTTTAAAAGGCTCATGAAGGAAGCCCTGCGGGAGGCTGTGTTTGTCACTTCTGACGCGAGCCTGCAAAATCTCTGTCACATGTCCCAGGCCCTACTGGATAAGGAGCTCTTCAGCTTTCTGCAGGCTCACTGGTTCTCCTGTGAGCTGCTGTGGTACATGCACGTTAGGAAAGGCCTGCACGCGTGTAACACCTACATGGACAGCCTAGACGTTGTCACCAGCAAGGTGTCCAGCCTCTTTCGGGAACAGCAGTCTCTGCTGGACTGCATCCTTCGCTTTGTGGATTATATGGACTTCTTTAATACCAAAGGCTTGAAAAACTTGCCCACGGCTCCTCCCAGGTTAAAAAGAGCCCGGCCGGCCAACATGCCACCAAAGTCAAAGAAGGTATTTGGAGTCCGTGGGGGGAGCCTCACCAGGCTCCCTGTGGAAGAGACAAAGCCAGAGCCACAGCGGGGGCCTTTGCAGCAGCCGCCACAGGTGCAGAACTCCCCGGGGGGCATGCTAGACACCTTGCACGGGAGTGGCTCCGACCTGGCCTATAAGTTGTGCCATAATGAGTGGGAGGTGGTACAGAACTCCACCCACCTGGTGGACATGGCTGGCTCCTCTGTGGACATTCAGCTGCTAGAGGATTCTCACCAGGTTAGCAAAGACGGCTGCAGCTGCAGCTGTTCCTTCCAGCAGTGGTACCGCCTGCCCTGCCGCCACATCTTGGCCCTGCTGCACACCAGCCAAAAGCCCGTGGGTGAAGCCATGGTGTGCCGCCGGTGGCAGAAGAGGTACCAGCACCTCCTCGGGCCCAACGGGGAGCTCCGGGACCCTGTTGTGGTCCCGAACACAGGCCAGCCTGGGGAGCAAGGACGGAGTGACAGGATTCAGGACCTTAGCAGGGAGCTCGCAAACCTGCTAATGCAGAGTGAGGGGCCAGAACTAGAGGAGCGCTGCTCCACCCTGCGCAAGATTGTGGACATCTGGGCCGACCCCTGCCAGCCGCCTGACCCCAGCCAGCAGCCCGAGGACTTCAAGGATGTGGGCCGCCTCCCTTTCCTCTGGGGAAAGCAGGAGGAAGGGGAGGGGCTCCCTCTTGCTGGAGCCACAGTTCATGATTAAGGCCCTTGCACTGGCACATTGGACCACAGGCCCCTCTGCTTGGAATTCTGAGAACTCAAAGCTGGCAGGACATGCTAGGGGTCAGCATTTTAACCAATGTCTTCCTAGGTAGGACTAGGGAGATTGTTAACAACAGGGAGAAGAGGAACCCCACTGTGTGACAGTCCTTTGAATCCATCCCGTTTCTGCCCTACCTTTGTCATTCCTTGGGAGCCTCGTTAGTTGTCAAGGCCAAAGTTATCTCCGTGCTGAAAGGTCACCCCTCTTTCTGCCCTGACTCCTGAGATCAGATCTTACTTCTGTCAGAGAGATGAACTTCTGCCCCAGGATAGGGCCCAACTAAATATATCTGGTAAAAGGAGCTGTTTTCAGGGACAAAGGGATGGAGGGTGATCCTTGGCTATTGCTGCTCTTCACAAAGAATCTGTTATTTGTACTTATTTTTATTCATATTAAATAAAGTTTTTTTTTTAATAAAAATCAATAAGCAGGGGATATGTGTGCTGGTTGAACAGGTAAGGAATCGAATGGGGGCTGTAAAGCCAAACAGAATCTGATGCCTTAAATTCAAAGACTTAGGAGTCCACCACTGGCTTCATCCCCTTCCTACCAACCAAGCGGTCAACACTGATTTCAGGCTGCCTAGAATTCTAGCAGGAGGAGGCCAAATAGAGGAGGCAGGGAGGTGGTGGGCGGGGTGGGGGGACCTGAACCCTAGACGCCACAGCCTGCACTCGCTGGTGGACTGTGGGCAGGTTTCTGATTACTTTGACCCCAGGTTTCTCATCTGTAAAAATAAGTGTTGGCCTGTTCTAATCCCAATTTACCCTCTAGATTTATACAAACAGAACATTTCCTTCCAGTTTTTTTTCTTTGAAGTGTAGTTATTTATTTTAAGAGCGAGCGAGCAGGGATGGGGGGGAGGGGAAGTCGGGAGGAGAAAATCCTAAGCAGGTTCCCGGCTCCCAGCGCAGTCCCAGGCAGGGCTTGATCTTAGAAACCGTGAGATCATGACCCCAGCAGAAATCAAGAGTCGGAGCTTAACTGACTGAGCTACCCAGGCACCCCTGTTCCAGTTTTAAGCACCAGCATGGATTTTTGTTGTTGATGCTAGTTGATAATCTTAACCACCTAAAGCTGGGAGCTACCCAGCTTTTCAAGATACCATCTTCAGGGGAACCGAAGTCAAAGAGGTCAAAGATAGCCGTCAGTCTTGCCTCTTGCACCGGGACCGTAAGTCACGGCACCGTTCTGGATCTCTTTCTTCTGCAAAACACTGGAGCGTGTGGGGCTGGGCAACACCAATGTTCAGCCCTCCCAAGGAGATCTGGATTTCCTCTACTCTAGGGGTTGGGTCCCTGACGCCTAATGGAGAAGGCAGAATTTGAGACCTGGGCATCCATCTCCCCATTAGGCAGGAGTCACAGTACATAGGCACACTTTCCTACCCCTCTGGGGCTTTGGAATTTGACAAGAAAAAAAAAAAATCCATAAAGCACTGCAATTTATTTTTCTTTTCATTTGCGGCCTCTGAGGAGTTTCCATAGTAACATGCACTTCCAGAGACTTCTCCCCAGACACGCGGCTCTGGAGTTCCAGCCTCAGGGCTTCGGCTTGCCTGAATGCTAGTATCCTCGGGCTTTTATTGGTCACCGTCAGACGAGCCCCTCGTAACCCTAGGAACAGCACCCGCCCACAAATCGCCGGGCTACGATTGGTCTATGCCCCAAAGATCGAACGCGGGCTCTTCAGGCCATTGGACCGAGTCACGGCGAAGCTGGCGCCGCGGTTGGTGAGCCTAGAGGTCAGTCAGAGTCAGGCAGGGTCAAATAGGGAGAAATGGCGACGGAGCCAGGCAGTGGGTGAGTGGTTTCCGAAGGGGTAGAGGTGTGAGGCAATTGATGACCGCGGTCGGCCTTGACCCAGCCCCGAAAGGGGTGGAAGGTTGACTTCTCTTCTGGCTCCGGCCGGACTCCGAGTGGGAACGTCAGACATCTACATCCTCACCGGGGTTAGAGGTGAGAGGTCAGAGGCTGCGTCCCCTCTCTGGTGTTTGGACCTCAGGTACTGTGGAAAGCAGTCAGGATCCGAAGCCAAAGATTCAGCTTGCGGCTACTTACAGAGTGATGGTGGGCAAGTCACTTAATCTCTTTTCTCAGATAAGAAACCTCAGTTTCTCATCTGTAGAATGGGGCCAAATAGAGGAAACATTTTAACAGAGTACTACAATTATTAATAGAAGGATTTATGGAGAGGCAGGAGAAGCCATGCACATTTGACCGCCCCTGTTCGTGGTTCCAGGGGTTGAGGCTCAGAGAGAGTCACTGACTTGCCCAGAATCATACAGTTTTGGGGGCAGTCAGTTCTCTTGTATAAACAAGGACCAAATGGGAGAGTGGATGCCGGCAGTAATTTGCAAATATAAAGTACTAAACAAATATTTAAAATGTTATTTAAGAAAAAAAAAAAAAAGACCATATTACAGCTCCAGCCTTCACGCCCATTTAAATCTCTTGGAACTGACTCCATGGCGTTTACCAGTTGGTCTCAACTCCAATGTCATCCTCTCTCCCCACCCAGAGAGAGCTTCCCTGGCCACCTTAGCTAAAGTGTCCCTTCCTCCCCCACACCTTACTCTCTACCTGTTTCCCAGTTTTGTGGTCTTTGTAACCTTCATTATTTGTTATATCTTTATTTGTTTACATGTTTATTGTATGTCTCCCCCAGAACAGCAAGCAATACTGTCATAATAATAAGCAGTATTTACATAGTAAGCTATATTGTCTGGATAAATAATTGAAGAGCCAAGGCCCTACTATTGCCTTAAACTTGTGTTCCTCTCCATAGGCCCATCTTTGGAACAAGATCTGGGAACTACGGTCCAGCCTCAGGCTTCAGTTTAGTTGGCGCTTGAAATCCTGAGAGTCTCCTGGACAGCAGCCTTGCTGAGAAAGTATTCTGACCTTGGCATCTAGACATCTCCCACTTCCCCATGGCCCTGACGATGCTGAATGAACTCCTGATTGAGGAACCGAACCCACCTCTGCTGCTGTATCAGGTTAGCAAGACTGCTCAGTTAGATACCCTCAACTACCAGAGCTGCTTTATGCAAGGTGTCTTCGCCCGTTTCCCTGAGATCTTATTTATCCACCGGACCTATAACCCAGTGGGCAAGGTGCTATACACCTTCCTGGTAGATGGACCCCGGGTGCAGCTGGAGGGTCATCTTGCCCGGGCAGTCTACTTCGCCATTCCCGCCAAGGAGGATGCTGAAGGCCTGGCCCAGATGTTCCAAGTGTTTAAGAAGTTTAACCCAGCATGGGAGAGAGTGTGTACCATCCTGGTGGATCCCCACTTCCTCCCCCTGCCCACCCTGGCTATGGAGTTCCCCGCAGCCGAGGTGCTGCTCTCAGCCTTCCACATCTGTAAGTTCCTCCAGGGCAAGTTCTACCAGCTGTCCCTTGAACAGCCCATGGAGAGGGTGCTCCTCACTTCCCTGCAGAGCACCATGTGCTCAGCCACGGCCGGCAACCTGAGGAAGTTGTACACGCTCCTGAGCAGCTGCATCCCTCCGGCCCAGCTGCCCGAGCTCCACTCTCACTGGCTGCTCAATGACCGCATCTGGCTGGCCCACCGCTGGAGAAGCCGGGCTGAGAGCAGCCGCTACTTCCAGGGCCTGGAGGTCACCACCCGCGTCCTCAGCCAGTTCTTTGGCACCACCCCGTGTGTGGAACAAGGCATGACCTTGCTGCTCCGGTACGTGCAGCAGAACTCTGGAGACAAGGCCAGCTTCAGCCTGGGCCCGAGTCCCCAGAACAGTCACGTCCCCTTAGACAGCAGCCCCGAAAGCCCCAGAGTGGAGCAGTTGGTAGAAGCCCGCATCCAGCACTCCCTCAATGCCATCTGCACGGGGCCAGCGGCCCAGCTCTGTCTGGGTGAGCTTGCTGTGGTCCAGAAATCCGTGCACCTCATTGGCTCCGGCTCAGAAAAGGTGAACATTCAGATCCTGGAGGACACCCATAGGGTGCAGCCCCAGCCCCCTGCCAGCTGCAGCTGCTACTTTAACCAGGCCTTCAACCTGCCCTGCCGCCACATCCTGGCCCTGCTCAGCGCCCGCCATCAGGTGCTCCAGCCCGACATGCTGCCAGCTCAGTGGACAGCGGGCTGTGCCGCCAGTCTAGACAACATCCTGGGCAGCAAGTGGAGTGAGACGCTGGACAAGCACTTGGCCGTGGCGCTCCTCACTGAGGAGGTGAGTCAGCTCTTGCAGCACTGCAGCCAGGAGGAGTTCGAGCGGAGGTACAGCACCCTGCGGGAACTGGCCGACAACTGGATCGGCCCTTATGAGCAGGTCCAACTCTGATTACCCCCGGTGCCCAGGGATGCTTGCACACACGTACACACTCACGTCCAGCCCTACACACACACAACCCACATGCACTCACACTGTTGTACTTTGGTGGGCCCTCCCTCCAGGAAAGGACAAGACCCTTCTAGCCTACTGCAGGCTGCTACCGAAAATGTGTCTAGTTCCCTCAGACAGCAGTCAGCAAACCTTTTCTGTAAAGGGCCTAGCAGTAAATATTTTAGACTTTGCTGGCCACAGTCTCTGTTGTATATTCTTGGTTTGGTTTTGTGTTGACAGCCTTTTCCAAAGGTTAAAAACCATTCTTCACTCCAGGGCCTTACAAAAACAGGTGACCCCCTGCTCTAGAATGAGACACTGAGTGGAGATCAAGGGCAGGGGCTTGGTAACAGCTTCCCCAGTCATTAGATGACACGCCTGACCCACAGAGAAGGTGGATCCAGCCTTTGTCCCCCTCCCCCCACCCAGAAGTCATTAAAGTCAAATGTTGCCTATTCCAGCACTTGTCTAGTTTTTTTGTCTTCTAGAAGGTAGCAGAGCAAATATCGTGGAAAGAAGACTGGAGTCTTTGCTAACACTGCATGCAAATCCTGGTTCTTTGCCTGATTTCTGAGGCCTACTTGTGCCTTTTACTAGCTCTGAGACTTCAGGCAAGTTGCCTTTCAAAAGGCTCCATCTTGTTCATCTGTAAAAATGGAGATCTCACAGCATTGGTAAGAGGAAAGGAGAGCCTGCATGCGCTGGCCGTGCCCAGTGCTCATTTCCCTTCCTCGCCTCTGGTCCCATCACCTGCCCTCGGCTGGCTGGGAAATGTAAGGCAAGAGGAACATTCACATTGCCTAGCACTTTGTACAAGAAATCTTGATCGAATCCCAAAACAATACAAAAGCGGCCTCCACTCCAGGCCGGGGCCCCTACCTCAGGTAATTTCCATCGTAACTACTCCAATAGATCTATTTCCTGACGTAGCGGTATCTGGAGAAACTTCCTGGGGTCTGGACCCTGATGAAAGACTTGCATTCGTCAGAGTGGCTCAAACGACCACCCTATCCCCATCCTTGCCACAGGCACCCCCAGTCCTGTCTGCCCAAAAACCATACAGAGAAGCCGCCCTATGTGTCTGGTGCTATTTCATCCAGCTACAAGCAGGGGCTAGGAGGCTGGCCTCTCCTGGGTCTCATTAGGGGCATTTGCCCCGAGGCTGTGTGGGCAGGTGCCTGCTCCCACCGCGCCCCCTCCCCTGCCCCCTCTGGCTCTGGATGGGCCATCATGAAAGCTTGAGCCGCCCGGATCAGGTCCTCTTCCCGCAGGCCTGGGACAGGCACGGTGGGGATGCCAGCGATCATCATGGCCAGGGTAAGGATGCAGATGTCAGGCTGGGAGCCGGCCTCCTTCCCCCCGGCCTCAGGGGGCATCGGTAAAATCCCCGGTGACAGCCCACGCAGCAGCAGGGGCCCGGGCCTGCCAGGGCCACCCAGGTGGGGGGCGCCGCCCCGGGAGCAGCCGTCCTCCCAGCCCAGGCTCTCCGGCTGCAGCGCGTGGGGGAGTTTGTGGTTGTGTCGGCCGTACTCCTTGCGCTGCAGGATCTCCCAGCCAGCGCCCCCAGGGCAGCCCCTGGCTTCCGGCACTGCCAGGGCCGGGCCCCAGGCCTGGGCAGCAGGTACCAGCTGCTCAGCTTGCTGGCTCAGTGGGCCTGGTCCACCTGAGGCCACCACCCCTGGCTCTATAGGACTATAGAGACCAAGGGATGAGCCCGGAGAGGCAGCCCCACCTGTAGAGACAGGAAGGAGATGGAATGTTATTCTTGGTCTCTCTGAGGAGGCCCTGAGGGGCAGGGCATAGGAGCAGAGCACTGGAAACAGAAGCCCCAACAGGGCTGTCAGGCGGTTGGGAACTAGGTGTTTTACTCATAGCCACACCCCTAGTCCCCAGCGTCGAATAAGTAATGGAGGAGTGTTTGTTGAATGAATGAGTGAGCAGGCAGGTAGCTAGCGGCAAGGACTTTTGGAACGGCTTTCTTCAAAGAATGACTCCAAGGCCAGCCCCAAAATGCCCGGCGGAACCTCCATCTCCCCAGAGCCAGGAAACAAGTTCTCAGGGGAAGCTGTGGCACCCCCTCTAGTTCCGGAAGCCCCCCTCTCACCTTGGCCGGAAGACAGAAGACCTTGATGAGCTTGTGGAGACGTGAAATAGGACATGGCTGCCCCAAAGCCCCCGTTTGTGAGGGAACAGTCACCCGCCTCCTCTCCTACCCTTTCCACCATTCTAGAATGTCGCTTCATAGTCCTTCCCCTGTACACCTGGAACCCACCTCACAGCACTGACCTGTTTATTCTAGAACCTGTATATGACAATGGGATGAGGTTAAAAGAGCACTGGACTAGGGACTGGACATTCTAGGTTCTTACCTCTATCTTAGGTGAGTCACTGAGACAGTTTTCTTCCCTGACCTCCTCCTCTAAAGTGGGAGTAATGGCTGCCCACCACCTCACAAGGAGTTGTGAGGATTAAATGAGCTTGTTTGTATGGAAGTGAATGATCAGAGAAACAAATAAAGGAGGTGAGTGTTTTGTGCTCTGCAGTATGAGAGAAGGAATTTGCTGTGTGACTTTGGAATACATTCCCATCTCTGGGCTCCAGTTTCCCATCTGCAAAATGAAATCGTGGTCTGGGGGACACTGGGTCTAACATTAAATTCTCTTGGGAGCTTTTAGAAACACTGATGCCCAGCTTCATCCCAGGCCAATTAAATCAGAATCCCAGGGTCAGACCCAGTTATCAGTATTTTTCAAACTTCTTTAAGTGGTTATAATATACGCCAAAGTCAAGACCTCTGTTCTAGAGGAATGCTTCTCAATTCTGACTGTACATTAGCATCTCCAAGCCATTTTGGGGCGCCTGGGTGGCTCAGTCGCTTAAGCATCTGACTTTGGCTCAGGTCATGATCTCACAGTTCGTGGGTTCAAGCGCTGCGTCAGACTCTGTGCTGCCAGCTAGCTCAGAGCCTGGAGCCTGTTGATACTGTATCTCCCTCTCTCTCTGACCCTCCACTGCTCACGCAGTCTCTCTCTCTCTGTCAGCAATAAAAAAAAAAAAAAGAATCTCCAAGCCGTTCTTACAGAAGAATGATGTCTAGGCCTAATCCTCTGATAAATGGAATGAGAATCTCTGGAGATGGGGTTCAGGGTATCAGCTCTCTAGGTATCCCAGATAACCCTAATGAGTAGAGAGGCCAAGCACCACTGGTCTGGGTGATGTCTAAAATGCTCTCTCTTGGGGTGCCTGGGTGGCTCAGTCCATTAGGTGCCCCCGACTCTTGGTTTTGATTTTGGTTCGGGTTATGATTTCATGATTCGTGAGTTCAAACCCAGCATCAGGCTCCGTGCTGACTGTGGAGCCTGCTTGGGATTCTCTTCCTCTCTGCCCCTTCCCTGTTCGTTCTCTCTCTCTCTCTCTCTCCCTCTTTTTTTTTTTAAATGTTTTATTTATTTCTAGGAGAGAGAGACAGCGCGAGCAGGGGAGGGCCAGAGGGAGAGGGACTCACAGACTGAAACAGGCTCCAGGCTCTGAGCTGGCAGTCAGCACAGCCCCCGACGCGGGGCTGGAACCGCGAGATCATGACCTAAGCGAAAGTTGGACGCTTAACCGACTAAGCCACCCAGGTGCCCCTCTCTCTCTCTTAAAAAAAATAAAATAAAAAATAAAATGCTCACTCTTGCTCTGACCTGCTGATCCGCAGTGATCCTAAAAAGTGCCCCTCACAGGCTTCCAGGACAAGGAGATCCTCCAATGATCAGTGTCAGCATCGCTGTGTTTATTTCCCGGCCTGGTTGGCAGCGGTATGGCCAGCTTCAGACCAGCCACAGCTCCAGGGCCAGGGCATGCTCCTGGGGCCCTGTCCCAGGGTGGCTGCAGCCCTTTACTCATACTTGCAGAAATCCTTAAGCCCTTTCGGCAGGTGGAGCCCATCAATGGCCAGCCGGTGCACCACACTCCTCTGGATGACCAGGCGGCACAGAGTCTGCAGGGATGGCACTGTGGAAAGAAGGCTGTCAAAGGCAAACTGAACTTGAGGCTGAGACCTAAAAGGTCTAGGTCTTGCTTCTCCCTTTGCCAACTTGGGCAAGTCCCCTCTGCTCTTCAGGCCCAGCCTGAGTCATGGGGCTGTTCACGTGGTCGAGATAAGCACCTCTTTCAAAACTTTGACATTGCTGCAGCCCTGTTTCTATTTTAACCTTCCTTAGAGCCTCTGGGGATACACGTAGTGCCCCTGTACTCCATGCTCGATTCACCTATGCTCACCCAGCCTCCAGCACAGGCCTGACACACAGTGGGTTCTAGTTCAGTGAATTCGTAAAATGATCACAGGTATAAATAAAGAGCTTAGCAGGGCTATAAAGGACCAGACCTCAGGCTTAAAATGCTCTTAATCCGGGGCCTACGATGCCTTTAAACTGGTTTGCCCAAATTGAGGAGCATTTGTCTAATAAAAGAGCACACGATTTCCAAAGCAGCCTGGGTGTAAAGTCAGTTTAGGATTCCTGCCCTAGGGATTCTAGGTTAATGCAGAAAATACTGGCAAAGCCAGCATTCCTAGTCCATCACAACTGAGATGGCTAACCTGACACCCAGCGCCAGGGAGTGACTTGTCCAAGATCACAAGCAGAGGCATAATTGGAAATTAGGTCCCCCAACTTCGAAAGGAATGCTGGACAGACAAAGCCTTGCTGGCTAGCTTGGGAGTCCTGGCAAGTTCCCGTCCCCACGCCGGGCCAGGAGGGGTCGCTGCCCAGGGGGAGGGATACCTACAGCCATACTCGAGCTGGACCAGGCGCACGCTCTTGGTGGAGGCAAACACGTCCACCACCGCGTAGAGGGGCTGGGCGGCTGGCAGCCCCCGGGCGCTGGGGCCCATGTCCTCGCCGTTGATGACGATGTGCATGTCTGCCGTGCCGTCCGGGCGCGGGCAGAAAAGAACGCCCAGGCGGCTGCGGCGCGCGGTCGGAGGCAGCACGTTCAGCTCATACAGCTGATCCAAGAGGTGGCTGTAGAGCCCAGGCCGGCTGCGGCCCACCAGGCGGTCGCGGGGAATACGAAACTGCTCAATGCACAGATAGGGTTCCACCAGGAGGGCTGGGGGGCGGCTGGGGACCGGTGCCTCTGCCTCTGGGCGGTCCTCCCGGGGCACGCGGTTGTGATGGCGCGTGATGGCAAAGACCCAGGTGTGGCCGAGGCTGACCAGGTCGGGCAGCGAAAACTCGGGCACCGCGGCCAGAGTGGCGGGGTCTAGCGCAGTCAGGCCGAGGCGCAGGTGTCCGCACCAGCCCAGTTCTTTCTCCTCGATCTCGACCAAGAATACCTGGCCCGGGGCCAGCGGCTCGCGACTGAAGCACAGGCCGTGAGCGAAACTCTCCACGCGTGTGGCCCGTGTCCCGGAGGGGTCCACGCGGATGTTGGCACCATGCACCGGGTGGAAGCGGGTAGGAGGGGGCTCGGGACGCGCTGGTCTCCAGGGCGCACCCAAGTCCACGGGCTCGGAGACAGCAGCCATCTCCCAGCCGTGAGACAGGCCAGCGGGCGCTGGGGGCTATTTTGGGCTGCGAGCTCAGAGAGTGACCGAGGGGGCACCATGTAAGGTATCCCTCCCACCCCACCCCCCACTCCCTTCCCGGAGGCTCTGCCCGGGGGTCCTAGCGCCGCTCGCTCAGCCATCGCGTCAGGACCGGGGCCCCCGGGAGGCCGGGGGATCCTGGCCGCCTACATTAGGATCATCCGGTGGCTGGCACCCGCGACACAACCTGAGAAGCACGCGGACTCCGACCCAGCGCCGGGCGCCTCCGCCAGCGTCCCCAGGGTCCCCGGAGACCTGAGAGGCGCCAGAAGAAGCCTGTCACGTGACGCCGGCACCCATGTGACTCGGGCTCCACATGACTTCCCGAGGCCGAGCCCCTCCTGGAGAGCAAGGACGCAGGGGAGCCGAGGTGAGGCCGCTCCGGAGGCTGGAGAGGACCCGCAATCTTGGGCGGCGCGGCGGGGGGGCCCTGGGGCCGGGCCGGGGGCAGGGGGGCTCCTCACGCCGCCGCGGCGCCACCTCCTCAGTGGAGCGATCGCAGTGGAGAGAAGAGGAGCGAGGGAACTCGGAAACAGTCGGCCCCACTTCCTCCCGCAGATGGTCCGAGCCGCGCTGTCGCCGCTGTGGCTGCTGCTGCTGCTGCTGCCCTGGGCGCCCCCGGGCCAGGCAGCGCCGGAGGCGGACGAGATCCAGTGCCTGCCCGGGCTGGCCAAGCAGCCAGCTTTCCGCCAGTACTCCGGCTACCTCCGCGGCTCCGGCTCCAAGCACCTCCACTACTGGTCTGGGCCCCCTACCCAGTCCCGGGCGGGGAGGTGACGGGGCGCGGGGTGGGGGAGGGTCCGAAGAACCCCCCCCCCCAAGGGAGCCTAGGAGCAGGGAGCGCCGGGAGGGGCCTCTCCGCCTGCGCCCACCCTGCTCTGCCTCCCCTCCCAGGTTTGTGGAATCCCAGAAGGATCCCAAGAGCAGCCCTGTGGTGCTTTGGCTCAACGGAGGGCCCGGCTGCAGCTCCTTAGACGGCTTCCTCACGGAGCACGGCCCCTTCCTGGTGAGTGGAAAGCCACTCTCTGTCCCCTAACCAGGAGGGGAAACATTCCTAAAGGAAAGGGCCGCCGAGGAGGGCGAACAGGACTCGGAGGATTTGATTTCCCTAAGGGCGCCCCTTTCCTGAACCTGGGTTTCCTCATCTGTACCATTGGCTTGACTGTCTGTACCTTTCAGGGGTTTTGCCCAAATGTGAAGTGCCCTGCACGGTAGCCCCTCCCTTGCATCCGGTTAGCCCTTGGGACTTAGCCATCTCTTTCCTCCTCAGGTGCAGCCGGATGGTGCCACCCTGGAGTACAACCCCTATTCCTGGAACCTGGTATAGCTGGACCGGGGGCCTGTGGGGGTGTCTGAGCCCTTGGATGGGTCAGGGATTCTTCTTCATTTCGTTTCCTCCTCCTCTCTAGATTGCCAATGTATTGTATCTTGAGTCCCCAGCTGGGGTGGGCTTCTCCTACTCTGATGACAAGTCTTATGCAACCAATGACACCGAGGTGAGTCCAGTACCTGCCCATGTGCCCCAGCCTCCCTGGTTCTCTAAAGGTAGCAAGACCTGGAAGGGCAAGAGCGTGGTGGCCTTGGAGTCCGGATTTTGGCTCTATCACATGCTATGTGTGGTCTTGGCCAAGCCACTTCCTCTTGCTCCAAGGGGGTGGTTGCCATTATCTCAGAGTCTTTCCAGCTCAAATACCAAAGCCTTTTGATTCTCTCCTTCTCTTTTCCCTAGGTCGCCCAGAGTAATTTTGAGGCCCTTAAGGATTTCTTCTGCCTCTTCCCGGAGTACAAGGACAATGAGCTTTTCCTGACCGGAGAGAGCTATGCCGGCATTTACATCCCCACGCTGGCAGTGCTGGTCATGCAGGATCCCAGCATGAACCTGCAGGTACAGGGCCGCTGCAGGAGCGAAGAGACGCAGCTTGTCATGGCCTCGTGGTTGGCAAAGTCAAAGAGGCCATTTGCTCTGTCCAACCTGGTCCCCTTTATAACATGCTTGCCACTGGGTGGCCTGTGTCTGCTCATGTGCCTCCCACAACAGGAAGCTCACCTGTCAGACAGCCAGCTCTGTTCTTTGCTTCAAGTGGCCTCCCCACAAACCACCTTGCATTTCAGCTTCCAGATTGCTGAAGGTCTGGGTGTAGTCAGGGGAGGCTCCCCCATGCCTCCAGATGACCTGAATGCCCTGGGTGTTTCACAGGGGCTGGCTGTGGGCAACGGACTCTCCTCCTACGAGCAGAATGACAACTCCCTGGTCTATTTCGCTTACTACCATGGCCTTCTTGGGAACAGGTACTGGAAGGGGGAGTTGGGCAATCTCCAGGGTGGGGCAAGTCTTGAGATCTCAGGTGTGCCCTCCAGGCACATGATATCCCAGGCCCTACCCTGGTTTATGAGCAGGAGGTGGGGGCTGGGATTGCCAGAAGTGTCTGGTGCTGAAAGGCCAAAGAAAGGAGACCAGAACTTAAATGGACTAAGGAGGGCTGGCTGTGTGGCCCCAGAGCAGCTAGGTTCGCAACCTACATACCATCCCCTGTGATCTGTTTCCTCATTGGCCGGGGTCAGGTGTTGCGGTGGGGGAGAGGGGTCGGGGGGGTTGGAGGGAGAAGGTGGGAGGCCCACCTTGGGCCTGAACACTTTCATGCGTCTCCTGCAGGCTCTGGTCTTCTCTCCAGACCCACTGCTGCTCTCAGAACAAGTGTAACTTCTACGACAATACAGACCCAGAATGCGTGACCAATGTGAGGTTCTGCCGCCCAACCTGGGTCACCCCTGCGACCCCTGGCCCTGAGAAAAGGACCATATCCCCTCCTTGGGGACCCCCTGACCCCATCCCCTATAGCTTTCCTGTCCTGCCTCCTCCGGCATCTGATGTTCTCTGGGACGCGTCTAGGGATGGGTTCCCACCACACCACTACTTCCTGTGACTTTCTAGGCAAATCCTATAACCCTGTGAGGGAAAGGATCTCGCTCTTGTTGGGCATCTCTGTGCCAGACACTGGGCTGAACTATGTCAATGTAGATTATTTAATCTTCAAGATCCTCCCTTAAGGGAGATCGTATCGTCCACATTTTCCAGAAGAGGAAACCGAGGCCAAGAACGTTAAAGTCACTCGCCTGGAGTCACAGTGCTAGGAAGTAGCAGCACTAGGCTCTGGACCCAGGTCTGACAGATTCCTTCCGCTGAGCCTCAGTTTCCCTACCTGTAGAAAAAAGCGGGAGAAGGGTAACGACAAGAAGTAAAGTAGGAGAGCGGCAAATCTTAGGATAGGCTGGTGAGATCGGGGGGAGGCCAGGAGTCCGTGAAGCATGGTGGCTCTGTGTGTCATTGCAGCTGCAGGAAGTGTCCCGCATCGTGAGCAACTCCGGCCTCAACATTTACAACCTCTACGCCCCATGTGCTGGGGGTGTGCCTGGCCACTTAAGGTAGGCCCCGCCATGTGCCCTGGGGGTCCGTCGCAGCCCCCATCTGGAGGCTGAGGCACCTGTCCCCTACTTCGCTTGCAGGTATGAGAAGGACGCTGTAGTGCTCCATGATTTGGGCAACATCTTCACTCGCCTGCCGC
>NW_027527548.1:2020996-2053018 GCF_008692635.1 Crocuta crocuta | reverse complement strand
AAGACCCTCTCCTTCTGTCTATGCCCCCAGGCGCTGCTGCGTTCTGGGGAACGGGTACGCATGGACCCCCCCTGCACCAACACCACAGCCGCCTCCACCTACCTCAACAACCCCTACGTGCGGAAGGCCCTCCACATCCCTGAGCAGCTTCCCCACTGGGACATGTGCAAGTGAGGCTTTGTGGCCGGCCGTGGCCCCGGGTGTGGCAGGCGCTCAGGGCTCCTGGGTATCAGAAAGGTTCCGCAGAATCCCTTGGCTCGGGTTTCTCGTGGGGGCCCTCCAGGCACTCAGGGTGTGACAGGGTCTTGTGCAGGCTGTTTAACCCCTAAAGTGATTGATCTTTAGCCAGTTCATTCTTAAATGGCCTCCTGGGCTGGTCAAATAGTGATTTACTCCCCTGGCGTTCCATGAATAGACAAACGCTCTCCCCTACCCCCACTTCCACATGGTCCCCAGCTGCAGGGATCTCCTGTGACCCACATGAGTCAAAGGGAGCCGCCTGGGACAGCAGGGGCCACTCAGGTCCATCCCGATTGGTCAGTGCCCCCACCCTACTGCTGTTCCGGGCTGTGGTTCTCACACCGGTGGGCTCCTGCACACTAAATGCCAGCTGCAAACCCATCCCTGAATGTTCCTGTATACGTTTCCGGACCGGGGTGGGTTGAGGATCTCTGACTCCCAGCCCATCCTCCCTTCCACCTCCCCCCATCCACGTAGGTCTTAGAGAGATGACACGCCTGAGGAGGGGACCGAATCCCAACTGGGCCTCCTAGGCTGGGGCTTGGAGGTAGGAAGGGCAGGAGAGGAGGTCTGATCTGTCTCTTTCTCTCCCTCTCCCTGGGGCCTGTGCACGTACTCCCGCAGCTTGCTGGTGAATATCCAGTACCGCCGTCTCTACCAAAGCATGCAGACCCAGTACCTTAAGCTGCTCACCACACAGGTGAGTGGGAGCCTCATAGCGAGCTCCGCCAGCAGCCTCAGGGCCCTGGAGCCCTGAGGACAGGACCCTGCAGCAGGACAAGGCGGGGCCCGCTTTAGAGTGCCACTCTGGCCACAGGGAGCTGAAACTCCAAGAAACGAAGTCCGGTGATTGGCAGGGTCACGATTTGAACATGGCTTTGTCCCCACCCCACGCTGCTGTTACTGGAGCCTGCATGAGCCAAGGAGCTTTTAGGTGGAGAAGAGCTAGTGAGAACACGTTGCAAAGGAGCAAATGGAGGTCCAGGGTGGGAGAGGGCCTTGTCCAAGGTCATCTAGGAGACCCTGACAGAGCCAGGTTAGGACCAGGTTCTCTACAACACAATGGTTAGAGCATAAGCTCTAGGGTCAGATCGCCTGTGTGCACGTCCCTCCACTATCCATGTGTCCCTGGGCAAGCTTCTCGCAGCTTGAGACTTGGTTTCTCCACCTGTAAAATGGGGTTAATAATGGTATTTACTTGCATAGGTAAAGCATTTAGTAAGACTGGTCATGTAAGAAACAGTCAGAAAACAGGAGCGTTTCCTGCTTTGTGCTATTTAGCAAGGCCCCTTGCATTCCCTGAGAGGGTAGGGCTTTTACCAGGGAAGGGCTGGGGCCTGGGCTCATTCCACACCCTCCCATTTCCCCCCCTGCTCTTCTTCAGAAATACCGGATCCTGCTCTATAACGGAGATGTGGACATGGCCTGCAATTTCATGGGGGATGAGTGGTTTGTGGATTCCCTCAACCAGAAGGTAAGGCCAAGATCTGTCTCTGGGGTGAGGCCGGGTGCAGGCATAGAGCAGCTGTGCCTGGCGCTTGGCTCTGGCAGACAGAGAGGACAAACCTGGGAGAGTTCGGGCCCCTGAGGTCCTGCTGGCAGCCGTGAGCAAGATTCAGGGGCGGCCACAGGCTGCTAAGGCTTTCCCGGTGGGGCAGATGGAGGTCCAGCGCCGGCCCTGGTTAGTGGACTACGGGGAGAGCGGGGAGCAGATCGCTGGCTTCGTGAAGGAGTTCTCCCACATCGCCTTTCTCACCATCAAGGTAGGGCCTGGGGCTGGCGAGGGCTACCTGGCTGGAGGGGAGGGGGCAGGCCCCACCAGTCCTCTCCTTCTGGCTCCCTTTCACACCCGCTTACCATATGGCCCCGTAAGGGCAAGTGCTCTGGGCAGCGTGGGAAGAATGCAGGGCTTGGGAGAAGAGGAAGGTCACTGGCTGAGGGGACCCAGGATGGAGGGGCAGGGCTTACACAAGAAGGGGATCTCACAGAGCTTTGCTCCTAGGGCGCTGGACACATGGTCCCCACCGACAAGCCCCAGGCTGCCCTCACCATGTTCTCCCGCTTCCTGAATAAGCAGCCATACTGACGACCTCGGAGACCAGTCCCCTTCGGCCTGATCCAGCCCCTCTTCCCCGCCCCTTTATGCAAAATATGAGCCCCACCTTTATGCAAAATGCCCCTGTGGGGCAGGTCCCTGCCTCCAGAACCTCTCCCCCCCCACCCTGCCCCGCCCCTGCCTCCTTCACAGCCTTCTGCCTCCCAGACCAGGCCCCCAGTGCCTCACACAGACAGGCTGGGGGAGTTAGCACTTTATTCCTGACTGGGGCGGGGCCTGGCCCCCTCCCTTAATGCACTGGAACACAGCCAAGCTCAGGACAGCCCACGGGGGTAGGGTGGACGGACTAATTGACGGATTGAGTGTGATTATGGAATTAAATTGGGTACAGCTTAAAACCCCGTCTTCTCTGTGGCACTGGGGGTTAGAGAGGAAGCTAGAGGCTGGGAGGGGCTGAAGGAGGGGCTGAGGGGGTTGGAGTCCTGAATGCCCCTGCCAGGGTGGGGTGGAGGGCTCAGGCAGCCGTCATGGCAGGCGGTGGGACGCTGGGTGCCCAGGTGTTGCTGGTGGCGGCAGGCCGGTTCTTCTCAATCACCTCTCGCAGCCCTTTGGCAAAGTGGAGGTCAGCCCCGATGGTGAGGAAGCCCTGTGCAGTGGGGCAGAGAGGGGAGTCCATTCGTTCCATTACAGAGGCCAAAGATTAAAGATCGAGACAGGCCCTTGGCCTTGAAGGGTTCTCGATCTAGTGGGAGAGGAGGAGCAAAGAATTCCTAACTCCGGCGAAGGGTGTGAAAGAGGCTGCAGGGCATGCCCTTTTGGGGGTCAAGGAGGGCATCTGAGGAGATGGCCTCTTAGCTGTTGAAGGGGGACCCAGGAAGTGTTACAAGGTGAGGACACAGCCTGTGCGGAGGGCTGGAGACGTCTGATGGAAGATTAAACTGGTGGTGACAGTTGATAAGGGAGGGGCTGGGATCCAGCAGCAGAGGGAGGACAGGGTCATGAAGTGGGGGGAAGGCTCTGCCCACCCCCACTCACCGCATGGTTGGTCACCACCTCGCGCACGAAGTTGATGCCCTCGGGTAGTGGGATCTGCACCCCTCGCCACATCCGCTCTGTAGGTGGGAGCAGCTGGCTCAGCCTGGGTCCACCCAGCTCCCCTCCTCCCCCTTCTCCCTCCCGTCCCCAGCCCTACCATTGAGCATGGGCATCACCCCAATCTGCAGCATGGTCTTAAGAGGGGCCTGCAGCGGGATCAGCTGGGAGGGAGGAGGCAGGAAGTCAGGGCGGCCAGCAGGAAGTAGACCTGCCTGAGCCGCCCAGTCCCGGCCCCCTCTCCACCCCCAACTCACTGCCAGCGACTCCAGTGCGGACTGGTTCGAGTAGATTCGGAACCTGGGGGAGACAAGTGTCCAGTGGGCACAAACCCTGGAAGTGCCCTTTCCTCAGGCCACCCAGGCCTACCCGCCAGAAGCCCCTGACTCTCAGCCTCCAATGTTCCCACCTACACACCTGCCCGGGGGCCCCGTTCCAGGTGTGCATCCTTGGGTGAGTCATTTCTCCCCCTTTGGGTTCCTGTTTTCCAAAGCTGCTACTTTCAACGTGCTGAGCACTTCGTCTATGCCAGACTTGTGCTGACGGCTTTGCATATATTGTTTGTGTTTATATAACAGAACTTACAGAACTTCCTCCCTACCGGACACTAAGCATGTTACAGAAAATTAAGTATCACTAAGATATTTTAAAATGCAACTGACTTAATCCTCATAAGAACCCAAGAAGTAGGCACCATTAAACAGTTTGCACTTTTTAGACGCGGCAGATCAAGCCTAGAGAGGTTAAGTGATTTGTCTGAGGTGTCACAGCTGGTAAAGGGCAGAATCTGCCCCTAGAATCTAGGCTCTTAACTGCTGCCCTGCAGTATCTAATTTAAGCCCGAGGCCACTGCTGTCCGGAAGCACTTTCTCCAAAATGTTGTACATTTGCACTTGCTGCATAGGAGCCACTGTGTCTAGCAGCACAGACAGCACAGCCTTAGAAGGTGGATGCTACCTTCCCCTACATTTAGTCTGTGAAGGAAATGAAGCTTAGAAAGATAAAGGGACTCTTCTCAAGATCAGAAAAGTTGTGCTGAGGTTTCTGCCTGAACCCATGTTTGTTTGGCTCTTTGCTGTGTGACCAAGGGCATGTCCTTTAACCTTGCTGGGCCAGTTTGGTCATCTCCTAATATCTGCTCTGCCTCTCTCGGTCATAAGAGAAGGCAGAGAAGTTACCGTTGAATGAATTGTATTTGTTATGCATTCACACAGGCCCTAGCTCTCCAGTGGCTGTAGATCTGAGTAAATTTCAGCCTCCCCGCCCTCCCCCCCCGCCTTGTTGGGCAGGTGCAATTAACCTGAAGACACTGAGGTTCGGGGAGGTTAAGGGCTCACCCGAAACCTTGGCCATCTGCTTACCGGCGCAGGTCCAGCTGGACGCGTAGCGCCTTTCCCCGGAGTGCCACCTTGGCGCTGAGACGGGTGTCCTGGGGGCAAGGAGGTGGGAGGGAGCTGGTTACTGACCCAAAGGGTCCGCAGCCCACTTCTCCCTGACCCTCAGTAGCCCCTCATCTGGTGCCCGCACCATAATCATGCTGGATAGCTGGACCTCAGGCTGGTCAGACGGGACCAGGGCGATGGTGACACTTGTAGTGACAGAGACGGTGGTACCCGAGGGCTTGATGGTGCAGCGAGGTGGGGCCAGGACCCGTAGCTCCAGCTTCAGCGGGGAGTCAATCACCGCTGGGCTCTGGCGACAGAGTAGGGAGGGTGGGTCAAAACCCAGATCTGTTCCCTGATGAGCCCCTGGAGGAGGGGAGGGCGGGCTCAGGTTCGGCCTGCCGGGCGCCCAGACACGCAAATATGAAGAGTGGTGTGGCTTCCCAGACCCTCCAGAACTGAGTCCAGCCTCTGTGCCTTTGCTCACACAAGGGAATGTCTCCTTCTAGGAATGTCTCCTTTTTCTGCTTTCCTGAGCTCTTGGTCCTGGGGATCCATCTTCAACCAGACTCCCCTGAGACAGTGTTTGCATCGAATATCCCGCCCGGCTCTCACCCTATTTCCTCTCTAACCTCCTGTGTTCTTGGCCCCCTAGGCACTACTTCACCTGTGTTAGCTCTTCGAAACCTCTCAGTGACCATGCGAGGCAGCTATTCTACTCGTTTTTGAGATGGGAGAGTTGAGGCACAGAGAGGTTAAGTACTTGTCCAAGGTTATGTAGTCCACCAATTGCAGAACCTGGGATTCAAACCCAGGCAGTCAGGTAAGAGAGTCCACGCTTTTACTCGCGCTTAGCCATCAGGTTGGTGGAGCCGATGGTGCCGACAGCAATGACAATAGCAGTGGGGAGTGTTAGCTGAGCGCTTACTCTGTACCAGGTGCTGTTCTAGTCCCTTACCATGAGTTGATTCAGCTAATACTCCCGCCAGCTCTGTGAGGTTGCACAGTGTATAGGAAATTAAGGGCAAGTCCTTTAACAATCACTAAGATACTTTTTATATTTTGAACTTCCACCCCTTTTCCATTAAACAAGGGAAAATAAGCAAGAAAAAAAAATACATTGGGGCATCTAGCTAGCTTTGTTGGTAGAGCATGTGACTCTTAACCTTGGGGTTGTGAGTTCAAGCCCCACAGAGGGCATAGAGATTATTTAAAAATTTAATTCATTAATGGGGCGCCTGGGTGGCTTAGTCGGTTGGGCGTCCGACTTTCGCTTGGGTCATGATCTCACGGTTCGTGGGTTCGAGCCCCGTGTCAGGCTCTGTGCTGACTGCCAGCTCAGAGCCTGGAGCCTGTTTCAGTCTGTGACTCCCTCTCTCTCTGACCTTTCCCTGCTCACACTGTCTCTCTCTCTCTCGCCTAGAAATAAATAAAAAAACATTTAAAAAAATTTAATTCATTAAAAAAAAATACATCAGTCAGTGTTAAAGCTCCTACACCTATAGAGCCTGGGTCTCAGCCCGTCCCGTGGCTTCATGAAGACCAGGAAGTAGCAAGGGCCCTTCACAGACTTGGAAATGACCTTGACAAATAAGAGGACTTGGTCACAGGCAGGAGGCCAGGCCTTCTGTCTATTCCACAGTGGCCTGGCGGGGTGGGGGTGGGGGAGCCTCTGCCTGGGTACCTCCACCGTCCCCTCGCTGGTCTGCAGGTGCTATGCCCTCCCACGCTGGCCTTGTTCCCACCTCCTGCCCACACTCACCAGCAGAACGATGCTCCCAAAGTAGGTGGCCCTCAGCAGCATGTCCAGATCGTGGGGCACCTGGGTAGGGAAATTGGGGGTGGGGTGGGTCATCAGGAGTCCTATGATGGGGCTCCTCTGGCCCATCTCGCAGACAGGCCCAGGCATACCTTGTCTCCCACCAGTGACAGCTTCAGGGCCCCTGCCCGGAAGTAGCTCTCCATGGCAGAGTCGAAGAAGAACTCAGAGAAGGCCACGTATACCATCCGCTCCTCCTCTCGCAATTGGGGCTCAACCGCACGGTTGGGCAAGCTCCAGTTGCCCTCCGCCAGTGGAAAGAAGGCCCCCTGCAGTTGGGGGATCAGGGTCAAGGCCAAGGCAGACTGGCCCAGCACCCAGATGTCCTGACGCCCTGTGGCAGGCACTGTGAGGGGTGGTAGGGGTCAGACCCAGCTGCTGTCCTTAGAGGAGTCATTAGCACAATTTTTTTTAATGTTTATTTTTGAGAGAGAGAGAGACAGAGCATGAGTGGGGGAGGGGCAGAGAAAGAGAAGGAGACAGTCTGAAGCAGACTGAGCTGTCAGCACAGAGCCCTACCGGGGGCTCGAACACATGAACCGCGAGATCATGACCTGAGCTGAAGTCAGATGCTTAGCCGACTGAGCCACCCCAGCACAATTAAGTTTTATTAAGTAATCTCCACACCCAGTTTTGGACTTGGACTCATGACCCTGAGATCAAGAGCTGCATGCTCCTCCCACTGAGCCAGCCAGGTGCCCTCATTAGCACAATTTCTAAAGCATCCAGAGGGCCCCTTCAAGGGAGCACTCCCATCAGACTGGAGAAGGGAAGCTCAGGAAAGGGTTCAAGAGGAGGTGGCATTTCAGTGGGCCTTGAATGATATAATAATAGCTGCTGCTTACATCTTACATAGTAATTCTTCCACGCCCTTGAAATAGACCAACTCCCTTAATTCACATAATACTCCATGAGAGATGTTTTCTTACTGTATTATAGCCATTTACATATTAGTAGAAAATAGGCACAGAAAGGTTAAGCTACTTGTTTAAGATCACTCAAGTCAGGTCATGATCTCACGGTTCGTGGGTTCGAGCCCCACATTGGGCTCTGTGTTGACAGCTAGCTCAGAGCCTGGAGCCTGTCTTTGAATTTTTTTTTTTTAATGTTTATAAACATTTATTTTTGAGACACAGAGACAGAGCATGAGTTGGGGAGGGGCAGAGAGAAAGGGAGACAGAATCCGAAGCAGGCTCCAGGCTCTGAGCTGTCAGCACAGAGCCCGACGCGGGGCTCGAACTCACGAACCCTGAGATCTGACTTGAGCCAAAGTTGGATGCTCAACCAACTGAGCCACCAGGTGCCCCATCTATCTTTGGATTCTGTGTCTCCTCTCTCTGACCCTCCCCTGCTCATGCTGTCTCTATCTCTCTCTCAAAAATAAAAACAAAAATATAAACAAAAATCACATAGCAAGTGGCAGAGCCAGGACCTGAACTTCAGGCATGCCAGCTCCAGTCCATGCTCTAAAACCACTACACTCCATCCACTGTGGGGAGCAAAGGAAATGGCCACATAGTAGCTGCGTGGCCTTGGGCAAGGGACGTCACCTCCTGGGGCAAGTCTCCATATCCCCCGAATAAAATAAAACACTAGTGTCTGACTCACACAGTCATGAGGGTGAAATAAGATTATGTGCATAGAGCTGTATGTCTAGCTCCTTCAGGGAAGATGGGGAAGGGCAGTGCATGAGCAAAGGCCCTGAGGTAGGAAACAAGGGGCGTATTTGGGAAGGAATGACTGTGGACAAACAGGGTGAAGTTAGAGAAAGGTGGGGCCACACAAGATTAAGAAGGCTCAGAAGCCAGACCCAGGAGGTGAACCTAATTCTGTAGGCACTGGGGAGCCACAGCAGTGGCAACGGAGTGGCCTCATCAGAGCTGTGGCTCAGGAAGACAAAGGCAGCAACACAGGGGACAGGTAGGGGGTCTGGTTAGGTCAGGGATGCCGCACCAGCCAGGCAGCTCACCCGGAATTCCATGTCCAGATTGCTGGTGGAAGCTGCGGGATCCTTCAGGAGGGAGTAGTCAATGCCAACAAGCTCATCCACAGAGCTGCGTACTGTGGGGAGGAGCTCAGTCACCCAAGCTGTGTGATGCTGGGTGAGCTGTTCACCCTCTGGAGCCCATTTCTCACCATGAATATTGATTATCAATCTTCCCTCATAGGGTTGTTGGGGGGATCAAATTGGCTTTACGTGGGAAGCAGCTACGGCTCAACAATGTTAACGGTTCCTACTACTCCCACCACCAGCGCTACTGCAGGAGGTTTATCAGATCAGTAAACAAGATGGCAAGGGAGTCCCCTCCCTCATTGTTCTTCCCTGCCTCCTCCTTCCCTCCCCATGCCCTGCGCGTGGGGCATAATCTCTACCCCACAGCAGAGCTCAAAGCTCAGGAAAAGGGAATTCATGTTCATTGAGCACCTATTAAGTGCAGGGCATGAACACGCATGGGGTCCTAATGATCAGCGAGCACCTATTAAGGACCTTGATGATCATCACTCAGTTAATACTCACAGCAACCCCACAGGGAGGCACCCCAGCCAAGCGAAGATACCAAGGCCCAGGGAGAAGTGAGTACTTACCTAGGGTCATGCACCACAAGTCAGCAGCAGGTCAGCAGCAGAGGCAGGATGTGAACCCAGGGCGTGGCAGGGGCCTACTCTGAGGCGTGGCCCAGCTGCATACCCAGCCTCCGCCTCACCCCCATTCCAGCCCCAGGCATGGCCTGGAGCCCTCCACCCAGCCAGTGCCAACTCACCAGGCACGGTGTCCAGGAGGGAATTGAGCAGCACCATCCCCGCATGGTAGAGCACAGGGCAGATCTGCAAGGTGGGGTCTAGAGTCAGGGCCTTCAAGATGAAAANCGCCACCACCGCTACTGGACACCTGCTGGTTAAGGAGGAAGCGCATCCCTGAGGTGATGAATGTGGAGAGGAACTGATACACCTTCCTGCAAGGAGGGGAGAGACCGTGTGAGCCCAGACACTGCTCTACCCCAGTCCACGTCCAGGAGAATCAATGGCCTGAGAGATGGGGACGAGGTGACTCAACATTGACCTGAGTTACCAGCTCTTTAATGGAGGTTCTCCAAATCCCCTCTCCAGCCTGATTCTAAAGACCTCTCCTAACTCTTGCCCCCACCAGCCAAATGAATTTACCCCCCAGTTCCTCAGATCCACTGTGAGCATCCCCACTTCTAGAGGCTTGCTCATGCCCTCCCTTCCACCCTCAGTGTTCCTGTCTTGTATTTTCCCAGGCTCAGATGCTTCCTCTTCCATGCAGTCTTTCCAGACTACTCTCTTCGGAACCCCTAGAGTACTCTCTTAGTTCCTTCCTCAAAGCCCTGATGGCAAATATTTTGTCCCCTCAACTAGGCTCTGAGCTCCTTTGTGAATCCTCATGGACTGGCATACACTTTATTTGTTAAATAAATAAAAACTTGAGGGGCACCTGGGTAGCTCAGTCAGTTAAGCATCTGATTCTGGATTTCGGCTCAGGTCATAATCTCACAGTTTCTGAGTTTGAGCCCTGCATTGGGCTCTGCGCTGACAGTGTGCGGCCCGCATCTCTTCTCTCCCACTCTCTTTGAGAACTATCACCAAGTCCCTTTCTCAGCCCCAAACCTGGAAGTATGCTCTTGTTTTTATTAGTAGTAGTACGAGCTACCAATTATTGAGAACTGAATTCACTCCCAACTGGGCATACTGATCCTCACAATGACTTTTATCTAGGAAGCTAGCCACTAATATGCCAGGTACTGTTCTAAATATTTTTACATATATTTATAAGTAGTCCTCACAACATCATATAGAATAGCTTCTATTATCATCCCCATCTTACCCATGAGGAAATTGAAGCACAGAGCTTTGATGACTTGCCCAAGGTCACACAGCCAGGAAATGAGAGTGTTGAGGTTCGGACCCAGTTGGCTTGATTCCCAAGCCTGTGCACTTTGCATTGCACTAGGCGGATGGGCAGTGAGGCTCAAAGGGGGCGCCCCGGGGTTGGAGATAGGGCTTACTTGAAGGTTCCCCCAAAGGCCACGTGCATTCTGGAGACAGAGGCCTGGCAGGAGACGTTGGACACTTTGATACGGCCAGTGGGATCCCGGGAGAGCTGCAGAGCCGTTCGGATGGACACACCCTCGGCAGAGGCATTGATATAGCCTCCATCATAGCTGCCAAGGGGGTGCGGGGCATTTAATGTCCAGTTTGGGAGCTTAACGGCGGCTTCTCTACCCTGATACCCACCCCACCCATCATGATACCCCTTAAGAAGGCTTCACCTCTGGAGTTTACCAAGCCTTATCAACCCTTATTCAGTGGGCATGCTTTTCCCTATTGTACAGATGATGAAATTGTGATTCAGAAAGGTTAAAGGGTTGCCCACAGCCGCACAGCATCCCAGCCCTTCTGATCACCACCACCCCCACATCCCTAAGGGTGCCAGATCCTCACAAGAACCAGTAGAGAAGCTGTCTCCGGAAGCGCAGCCCCAAGGAGGAGTTAGTGATTTGTAGCATCAGCTCCTGCTCTGGCTGGAAATGGAGCTCAGAGGATGTCAGCTGCAGCTCTGTGACCTTCACCCTGCAGGAGACCTCAGAGTCACATTCAGGACCACGAAGAGGGGGCCCCACCCAACCACAGGAAATTAATTCCCTCCTCTTCCAGTCCAGGCCTGGGGAAACGGGTGGGTGGAACAAATTCTTCCATTGACCCTCGAATGCCCAGCGTGGACTTGGACAGCTCAGAGATGAGCTTCTCTCTACCCAGGTATTAAGTGAGCTTCCCCTCTTCTCTTAGAAGCCCATTGCATGCATTCCCTTCCCTCTCACACTCCGTGGTTGCTAGACCTGGTCTTTTAACAGGGTCCTTTGATTTTGTCTCCATCAGCTGAGTTCCGCTCCATATCCCAATTCTCCTATCCCGACCATAAGAGACCTAAGCAAGGCTCTTCTCTCTTGTTCCCCTGACCTCTCCCACCTCTCGCGGTTACCCAAGACCCCACTCATCCCTGGACAAGTTTCATGATGCCGTCTCTTCCGTGATGTTTGGCCACACCTCAATCCCAAGGCTTCTTGGGCAGGCAGCCCCCTTTTCTCCCCCGGTGCTTGGTCCCGCCTCCCTCGGAGGGCTGGGCCTTTATTTTCAATGCCCCATCCCGTCTCTTGAGTCCCGCCTACCCGGTTTGGCCACGCCCCCAGTCCCCGCTGACCCAGCCAAGCCCCCGCCCCTAGGCCCCGCCCCCAACGCGGAGGCTCCGCTCGGGTGCCCAAGACCCCGCCCTCCGGGTCCCCTACTTAACTCAGAGATGTTGTAGTAGAAGTAGCCCTCCTTGCCCCGCAGGTCGGGAATGGTGATGGTCTCCAGCTCTTGTTCCAGAAAGCGCAGGCCCTCCTGCTTCACTGAGGTAGCAGCGAGATCCTTAGGTCTTGCGCCCACCGCTGGAGCGACCCCCCCCTCACCCGCCCTCAGCCGGCCCCGCGCCTTACCCAGCTCCAACGCCTTGGAGGTGACACGGATCTTGCAGCCGGGGAGCTCGGCCTGAGCGCCTGCCAGAAGCGCTAGGAAGAGGGCCCCGAAGAGGGCCATGGCGAGCGGGCCTGGGGTGGGGTGGGGTCGCTGGAGTCATCAGGGCCGCTAATACCCACTCCCCGCTTGTCCAGCCAGAAGGGAGGCTGGCTGGACGGTTACCCTGGAAATCGCTCTTCGGGGAACTTGGAACCAATTATATTGCCTCCATTTGGCAGGTGCGGAAACTGAGGCTCAGAAGGGCCTTGCGACTCGAGCTCTGGCTCCCAGAGGATTTGGGGCACAGGGGAAGGGGAGGTGACATCCCCAGTTCCCCCGTGCACCCGCCGCGTGACGAGTTTGGACCTCCCAGGGACCAGCGCGCCCCCCCACCTTTCCTTTAGCAGAGGGCGGGCGCGGCTCGCATGTTACCATGGGAACGGCTGCACGCGCATTCCTGGGGGGTGGCTTGCGGTCTCCCAGGCCCCGCGCCGGGGGAGAAAAGGGGGCTGCCTGCCCAACCTCGGGCTCCCGGGGCTCCCGGCTCTGCTGGGTCCTAAATTCCTGCCATCGAGTTTCGGCCTGGTACCCCCCATATCAGCACCCTCCTTCATAGGATCTCTTTCCCTCCCCGGATTCAGTAGACCAGGCGGCTCGGCGAGAGTCTGGGGGTGGATGGGGACGCGCCCCGACTCACTGCGGCGGAGCTGGGTGGTCGGCGCGGTCACGTGGTGCGGCGGGCTGCGCAGGGGATCCGGGCGGCAGGGGCTGGCAGGCTGTGCTGTTCCAGCAGCCTTTATAATGCCGGGCCTCTCCGACCCCCCTCCTCTCTCCCGCTCTCCCCTCCTCCCTCGGGGGTTGGGAGGGGATGGGGCGGAACGCTGGCAGCCGGGAGGGTGGAGAGGGCTGTACGGAGCCCCGTGACAGGCCCGGCTGCTGTCAAGACAAGTGGGGGACCCAAGCCGGGAAGGAGGGAGGGAAGTGCAGGAGTTGACCCGCCCAGTCCCTACAGTCCTTGCTTCTCTGGGACCTTGGTTCAGATTTCAAATGCCCATGTCTTTCTGCATGATCCTGGGCAAGTCACTTCACCTGAGTCACTGAGCCTCAGTTTCCTCATCCAGCAAAATGCTCATGGTTATTGGAACCTCCCACAAGATCAATGCCCAAGGCACACAATGCCCTTCTACCCGCAATCGTCTGAAGGCTTCTTGCCATGCTTCACTAACTGACACCCCCCCCAAATGTCTCTGTGTCACTACCTAGGGTCCTAACAAGCCCAGAGACTTCTCCCATAGAGATCCAAGCAAGTGCTGCCCCTCAGAAGGACAGGCTGCTGGAATCACCCCAGAGGGAGGTTCAGTGTTTCCCAGGGATGTGAACCTTGTTTGTTTTTTGGTTTTTTGGTTTTTTGGGTTTTTTTTTTTGTGAACCTCTGAAGCTAGGTTCTCTGCACAGTATCCCCATATACCACCTACAGTGTCCCCAGCTCCTGGGACAGGCACACAGTAAGTGCTTGCTACCTTTTTGTTATCAAATGGATGAAAGAGGAAAGGAGAAGCAATAAAGATTCGTGTCCATTGGACGTGTATTTAGCACTATGCACTCATCCAGGTAGGAACACCAACGTGTCCTGAATTGCCCAGGACTTTCCCGGTTTTGAAACCGAATGTCTCCCTTGGGGCGCCTGGGTGGCTTAGTCGGTTAAGCGTCGGACTTTCGCTTAGGTCGTGATCTCGCGGTTCGTGGGTTCGAGCCCCGCGTCGGGCTCTGTGCTGACAGCCAGCTCAGAGCCTGGAGCCTATTTCAGAGTCTGTGTCTCCCTCTCTCTCTGACCCTCCCCTGCTCACGCTGTCTCTCTCTCTCTCTCCTAGAAATAAATAAAAATATTTTTAAAAAAAAAAAAGAAAAAAAAGAAACCGAATGTCTCCCTTCCAGGATGGTTCCAGGGCTCCCAGGCAAACCAGGATGGTTAGTCATGCCAGATTTAGGTTAATTTATTTAATCTTAACCTGTGAGGCTGGCACTAAGATGGACCAGCTTTAGCAGGAAAACAGGTAAAGACCATTGTGCAGTTACTATCAGAGAAGCATGAACTGTTGGTGAAAGGGTGGGAGGCGGCGTTCATAGCCTAGAAGTTAGCGCACAGCCAGGATTCACATCCAAAGCTGTCCATTCTCAGGTCCAATTGTTGGACCCCTTGCTGAAGCAGCTTTGAGCCTTAGTTTCCTCTTCCTAAAACAGAAACAATAATGTTATTGCGAGAGTAAATTAAATGGGGGCGACTGGGTGGCTCCGTCAATTAAACGTCCGACTTTTGATTTCAGCTCAGGTCATGATTTCACGGTTCCTGGTTCAAGCCCCACATCGGGTTCTGCGCTGACAGTGCAGAGCCTGCTTGGGATTCTCTCTCTGCCCCTCCCTCATGCTCTCTCTTCTTGCAAAATAAATAAACCTAAAAAATAAATAAATGGGCATAGGGCATGTGCTAAGCATGGTACGTGGGACACCATTAGTGCCAAATAAATGCTGGCTATTAAGATCAGTGGCACAAACCACAAGCACACGAGACAGAAAGCATGTAGGAGGGGAACAAAGAAAGTGCTAAGGATATCCAGAGGAGGAAGTGCCTTAATGCCTTTGAACTCTAGTAACCTCGCTCTTCCTGGAGCCTGGCTCAAGCAGAAAACCTGGTGGATGTTAGTTTTCTTTCCTCTCATTTTCCTAACTGAAATGCAAGCTTTGTCTTTGTATCACTGTTATCTCCTGAAGGAGATGCAGGAAATCCTTATCCTCTGTACTTTCCTGTCCCCACAGCAGCCTCAGTGAGCTTTAAATGTAGCTACGTGATCTTGGGCCAGTGGTTTAACCCTCTGGGGCTGTGTTTCCTCATCTGGATTGCTCATGAGGATTAAAAGAGTTAATGCATTTTGGGGCGACTGGGTGACTCACTCCGTTGAGCCTCTGACTTGGGGTCAGGTCATGATCTCACAGTTCATGAGTTTGAGCCCCGCATTGGGCTGTGCTGACAGCTCAGAGCCTGGAGCCTGCTTTGGATCCTGTGTCTCTTTCTCTCTCTGCCCCTTCCCTGCTTGTGCTCTGTCTCAAAAATAAATAAACATTAAAAATTTTTATAAAAAGAGTTAATGCACTTAAAGGGCTTGAGAGGCCCCTGGCATTTCTTTTTTAATGTTTATATATTTACTTTGAGAGAGTGAGTGAGGGGCTCCTGGGTGGCTCAGTCGGTTGGGCATCCAACTTTGGCTTAGGTCAAGATCTCACGGTTCATGGGTTCAAACCCCGCGTCGGGCTCTGTGCTGACAGCTAGCTCAGAGCCTGGAGCCTGCTTCAGATTCTGTGTCTCCCTCTCTCTCTGACCCTCCCCTGCTCACGCTGTCTCTCTCTCAGAAATAAATAAAACATTTAAAAAATAAATTAATTGATTAATTAAAAAAAAGAGAGAGTGAGCAAGCCAGAGAGGGGCAGAGAGAGAGAGGAGAGCAAAGCAGAGAGGCGGGGACAGAGGATCCAAAGCTGGGTTCAAACCCATGAGTTCATTACCTGAGCCAAAGTCAGAGACTTAGCAGACTAAGCCACCGGGTGCCCCAAGCACTTGGCATTTAGTGAGAGTTCAAAAAGCTACAGTTACCAGCATCCTTTGCTACTATCTAGCAACTTTCCATGACACTCCTGCCTCCGTGCCCTGACTCCAGGTGCTATACACGTACCCCCATCACATCGCCCACTGTGTGTCGCCCTTTTTCTGCTCTGGCCACAACGACCTTGGCACTTGCTTTTCCCTCTGCTCATAATGCTTTTCTTCCTGATCTGATCTTCCCACAGCTAGCTCCTTGTCATTTCCATCTCAGCATCAATGGCACTTCCTCAGAGAGGACTTTCCTGCCTACGTAGCAGTTACTTTCAATCACATCAGCCTAGTCTGTTTGCTTTTATAGATCTTGTGACTATTTATTTATGTTTTCTTTTTTTTTAATTTATTTATTTTTGAGACAGAGCGACAGAGTACAAGTGGGGGAGGGAGGGAGGGAGAGAGAGAGAAAGAGAGAGAGAGAATCCAAAGCAGGCTCCAGGCTCTGAGCTGTCAGCACAGAGCCCGATGCGGGGCTCAAACTCACAAACTGCAAGATCATGCCCTAAGCTGAAGTCGGACACTTAAACGACTGAGCCACCCAGGTGCCCCGATCTTGTGACTATTTAATGATGGTTTATCAAGTTATTGGAGACACGGTCTGTCTCCACGATAGCTGGGATCCGACTCGCCTCTCATTCGCAGGACCTAGAATGGTGCCTGGCCCTGAGTAGGTACTGCCCGTTTGCTGAGTGACTGACTGAACAGGTTCAGAGTCCACAAATGTGCCCGGGAGCGGGTGATACATATACCACCCCGGATTCTTCAGTGCCTCACCCAACTGACTCTAAATACAGCCCTGGGCTGGGGGACGAAAAGATGTACTCAATGGCCTTGATTCCAGGACTTGCCCGGTCAGCCCAGCCCTCTCCATCATACCGGTTTCCCCTTTCTCCCCAAACTTGTGCCCCCAACCCTCACATTTCAGGGATCTTGGCAGAGGTGCTGCCCAGGAGGGTCTTTGCCAAGCTCCCTGAGTCCTCAACACTTGGCTCGAGAGGTGAAGAGACTGGAATACCCAAATCCCTTTGCACTTTCACTCCTGACTTTGAAGAGGGAAGGAGGGACTTCCCAGCACTCAAAGGGACAGGAAAGCAATGCTTTTCCAGCCCCTACTGCTCACCCAGCATGGCGATATTGTAAAAAAAATGAGAAGAGCAGAGCAGTTAAGAGTTTGGAATCAGACAGACTGGGTTCAAAACTCGCATCTGTTGTTTTCTAGAGCAGAGGTCAGAGAGTTCCTGTGAAAGTTCAGGTAGTGAATATTTTAGGCTCTGCTGGCCCCGTGGTCTCTGTCACAGCTGTTCAAACTCTGCCACTACAGCCTGGAGGCAGCTGTAAACAAGACTTAAGCAAACAGGCTGCTCCCTGGATTCGGCCCGTGGGCCATAATTTGTCAACCCCTGTTCAAGAGTAAGTTAAAAAGCAAATCTCTTGGGGCGCCTGGGTGGCTTAGTTGGTTAAGCGTCCGACTTTCGCTTAGGTCATGATCTCGAGGTTCGTGGGTTCGAGCCCCGCGTCGGGCTCTGTGCTGACTGCCAGCTCAGAGCCTGGAGCCTGTTTCAGAGTCTGTATCTCCCTCTCTCTCTGATCCTCCCCAGCTCACGCTATCTCTCTCTCTCTCCTAGAAATAAATTAAAAAAAAAAACATTAAAAAAAAAAAGTAAATCTCTTTAAGAGCCTCAGTTTCCACTTCTGTAAAATGGAGACAATCTAGTACTTGCCACCTCTCTAGGTGGTAGGGAGATTTGAATATAATAAAGTATATAAAGTGCTGAACCTAGTTCTTGGCATGCTAAAGGATCAATAAGTGTCTCTGGTCATTAACATTAGCTAGCTGTTTAACAAACAATAATGCTTTACAAAATATTAAGTCACTGGGGCGCCTGGATGGCTCAGTCGGGTAAGCATCCTATTTCAGCTTAGGTCATGATCTCATGGTTCATGAGTTCGAACTCCACATTGGACTGTGCTGACAGCTCAGAGCCTGGAGCCTGCTTCGGGTTCTGTGTCTCCCTCTCTCTCTGCCCCTCCCCTGCTCCCAATTTCTCTCTCTCTCTCTCAAAAATAAATAAACATTAAAAAGTTTAAAAAAATATTAACTCACTTAAAATTTATAACATCCTATGAGACAGGCACTACCATCCCATTTTACAGATGAGGAAACTAAGACCAGAGAGCTTACATAACTAGCCCAAGCCAATGGGGCTCAAGAGCCCATCCTCTTACCCGCCCCACTCAACTGTGTCTCTTTTTAAGTGACCCCATTTAATCCTCACAGCAATTTCTTGAGATAGCTATTTTTTTTATTTTTTAAAGTTTTTTTTTTTTTAAGTTTATTTATTTTGAGAGAGAGAGGTGGGGGAGGGAACCGTTTCTTTTTTTTTTTAATGTTTTATTTATTTCTAGGAGACCGAGAGACAGCGTGAGCAGGGGAGGGTCAGAGAGAGAGGGAGTCACAGACTGAAACAGGCTCCAGGCTCTGAGCTGGCAGTCAGCACAGAGCCCGACGCGGGGCCCGAACCCACGAACCGTGAGATCATGACCTAAGCGAAAGTTGGATGCTTAACCGACTAAGCCACCCAGGGGCCCCAAGATAGCTATTTTTTTAAGTTTATTGATTTTGAGAGAGAGAGAGAGAGAGAGAGCACGCATGCACAAACAAGGGCAGAGCAAAGAGAGAATCCTAAGCAGACTCTGAGCTGTCAGCACAAAGCCCAACGCGGGCTCAAAACCGAGAACCATAAGATCATGACCTGAGCCGAAATCAAGAGTCGGATGCTTAACTGACTGAGCCGCCCAGGTGCCCTGAGACAGCTGTCATTGCCCCAGTTTTGCAGACTGGCAAACTGAGGTAGAGCGGGAGGAAGTAACTGGTCCGAATAAGTAAACACTGTCTCCACTGACCACAAGATACCAAGTTGGATTTCTGCCCAAGATGTCAACATGTGTAGCCGGCTTCCCCCTCCCTCTCCCTGCCTCCAGCTGTGTTTTCTTTGGCTCCTCGCACGGCTTGGAGAAGCTGCGTCAGCCCATCTCCCCTCCTGACCATTCGCCCACCCCCGACGCCCATCCAAGCTGCCCCTCAGGAAATGAACCCCCTCCCTCTCAGTCTGCCGGGGCCTGCGACTGTACGCGCCTGGGTTGGTGAGCGTGGGTGTGCCTGGGAACGTGTGACCAGGGAGGGCGTTGGAATGAGGGAGAGGTATGTGTGGGGGACAGATGTCAGACCGGAGCCTCTGGCTACATTTCCCCAAGCGGACGGAATGACCCCGCGTGGGAGCCAGACATTTACCAAATGGGGAGCAGACAGGACTGGGGCTTTCTCAGTTGAGCCAGGCAAGAGCCCTTGACTGCCTTTCTGTGGCTTCTAAAGCCTGGACATTGGCCTTCTGCTTTCTCCTTTTCTTTGGCTTTCTCCTCAGAGACTAGTTTCTTTTTCTGTAGATGGAGCTGGCCACCTGGGATCTTCCAGGTTTGAAACTCAAGGATTCTAACACTTTCCACATGGCGTCGCTTCCTGGGATCCCGGGTGCTGTGAATGGCTGTCCCTGGTACCTCTGTGGCTCCGTGTGGCCTCGAGCCCCTTTCTCTGATTTCTCTGTTTCCTTCACGTTCCACCCTCCTTTCCAGTTTCTATGCCTCTTGCAGCCTCCAGCTGACTCTGACTCATGGAGGCCTCTTTCCTGATGGTCCTCTAGACCTTCATTAGCCCTGGATGTGGGCTTCCGGCTGCTCACTGCCCTGAGGAAGAGGTGGAAGCATCTGTACGGTGCCGCCTAGATGTCTGGAGTTCAGAAACCAGAAACATCATTTCAAAGTAACTGATGGGAGGGGGCAGCAAGCGGCAGTGACTTCTCCTCTCTGCGGGCCTCCGCAAAGGGTACAGGAAGCACCCAACACAGTCCAACACCTTGACTTTTTCCGAGCTGCCCTGCTACCACAGACAGTGAGGGCCCAGCAGACACGCAGCCGGAGTCATGAGGACAGCTCTCCGCTCCTCGTTGTCACCCAGGTCGAGCCGTATGTCAGCACCGTCCCATGCGGGTGCCAAATTCTCCTGCTCTCCCGGACTTCCCGTCTCAGATCACGGCACCACGTTCACTCAGGTGCTCGAATCAGAAGCATAGGACTCATCCTCGAACCTCTTGTTTCCTTTCCAGCGAATCCTGGCGATCTTAACTCCGAAAGGTGCCCCACATCCACACACACCTCTCCCTTTGCACCAGCACGGGTCCAGGCTGTTTTCTTCTTTTACCTGGACCACCGGCCTCATCTCCCTGCCTCATTATGGCCCCTAAAGGTCTAGCCTTCCTGCACCAACCACAGTGATCTTTATTATTTGTAAAAAATTTTTAATGTTTATTTATTCTCGAGACAGAGAAAGGGACAGACAGACAGACAGACTGTGAGCAGGGAGGGAGAGAGAGGGAGATACAGAATCCAAAGCAGGCTCCAGGCTCTGAGCTGTCAGCACAGAGCCTGACATGGGGCTCGAACTCACGCTCCCCATTCATTCCTTGTCACACACAAAATAAGACCTAGACTCTGGCCATGAGCCCAGAAGGACTCTATGTGGTCTAGTTCCCGCTTACCTTCCTCTCCAACTGTCTGCTACCACTGTTGGGGGACACCAACTCGCTCAGCCTCAAGCTTTCTGTTTACCCTTCCCTCCACAGACCGACCTTGCCTGCTTAGCTCCCTTCATGCACTTGAGCGTCACCCGCCCTGGAAGCACCCCTCCCCGGCGCTGCCTGTTATTCTGTTCAATTTCTTATTGTCTGTTTCTTCCAGCAGGCGGAAAGGCCCAGTGGGGTAGAAGCCTGACACTTATTCATGGCTGTGTCCCCAGGGCCCCGCACGGGGTCTGGCACACGGAGAGTGCGGGGGGGTTATTACCATCTGCAGACCCTTCAAAAGGAGATTTTATCACAGACTGAGCAGCCACAGCCTAATTCCCTCCTGAGCCTCTAAGCTCCCGCTGGTCCCCGCTGGCACCAGCCATCTCCTTCCATGTCTCTGGGGTTCTCGGGGCTGATCCGCAGCCAGGAATGCCATACTTTCCTAATCTCTTCAGAGGCCTCAACAATCCCTGAAGTTGGGGCGGGGGGCGGGGTGCTCCCTCAGGATCTCAGCTGTCTGTGCAGGAATCAGGACTCCCTGACCCAGCTCCCCTCCCGAAAGGCTCATCTGTCGCAGAACTTCATGTGCCTTCTTGGGAGGCAGCTTCTTTCCTAACCCCAAGTGCCTATGTTTCCTGACACGTCCCTCTCAGTGACCCGTCAGCCAGAACTGCAGGGCTAAAGTCAGATCACTGGTTCTCAGCCCTACTGCACCTCAGTAGGTTTTTAAATTTTTTAATGTTTTATTTATTTCTGAGAGACAGAGACAGCATGAGCAGGGGAGGGTCAGAGAGAGAGGGAGACACAGAATCTGAAGCAGGCTCCAGGCTCTGAGCTGTCAGCACAGAGCCCGACGCGGGGCTCGAACCCACGAACCGTGAGATCATGACCTGAGCCAAAGTCGGACACCCAACTGACTGAGCCACCCAGGTGCCCCTGCCCCTCAGTAGTTTTTAAAGTAGAAAGGGTTTTGCTTTGTTTTTGTTTTGTTATGTTTTGAATGCCTATGTCTGGGCCCCAAATGCTGAGACTGATTTTTTTGGTAAAATAGGCTTCACGCCTAGTGTGGGGTTTGAACTCACGACCCTGAGATGGAGTCACATGCTCTATGGATGAAGCCAGCCAGGCGCTCCACAAGACTCTGATTTAATTGGTATGGGATGAGGGGTGCCTGGGTGGCTCAGTTGGTTAAGCGTCCGACTTTGGCTCAGGTCATGATCTTATGGTTCTTGGGTTCGAGCCCTGCGCCAGGCTCTGTGCTGACAGCTAACTCAGCTGGAGCTGGAGCCTACCCTGGATTCTGTCCCTCTCTCTCTGCCTCTCTCCCTTTTCTGCTCTCTCTGCTCTCAAAAAAATTTATTAATTTTTGGGGCGCCTGGGTGGCTTAGTCGGTTGAGTGTCCGACTTTCGCTTAGGTCATGATCTCGCGGTTCGTGGGTTCGGGCCCCGCGTCGGGCTCTGTGCTGACTGCCAGCTCAGAGCCTGGAGCCTGTTTCAGCGTCTGTGACTCCCTCTCTCTCTGACCCTCCCCTGCTCACGCTGTCTGTCTCTCTCTCCTAGAAATAAAAAAAAAAAATTAAAAAAAATGTATTAATTTTTGAGAGCAGAGAGACAGAGACAGAGAGAGAGAGCAAGCGAGAGCAAGCATGAGTGGGAGAGGGGCAGAGAAAGAGGCATAGAGAGAGGATCTCAAGCAGGCTCCACGCTGTCCGCAAGGAGCCCAATGTGGGGCTTGAACTCTCAAACCATGAGATCATGACTTGATCTGAAGTCAGACACTTAACTCACTGAGCCACCCGGGCACACACACACACCCAAATTTTTTTAAAGAAAAATATGATGCAGGGCGAAGGGACAATGGTGAAGATAGCATTCTGTAGGGTTCCATCCATATGACAGGTCCAGAGAAGGCAAGTCTCTGGGGATAGAAAGCAGAGTAGTGGTCACTGTCACCCCTTCTTCCAGGGCGTCGGAAGAAGGGATGACAGCAAGCAGTCATGGGAGCTCTTCTTTGGGGTGATGGAAAGGTCCCCAAACTCAGTAGTGGCGATGGTCACACAACTGTGTACATTTGCTCAAAATCACTGAATTGTACATTTGAAACAGGTGAATCTCGTGGCATCTGAATCATACCCCAGGTTCCCCCTCCCCAGGGTTGAGACGTCTGGGTTAGAAGCCCAATGTCCCAGGGACCCCTCAGCTGGGACCCAGGCTCATTTAGCGTCCTCTCCTCACCCCCCCTCTTTAGGTCAAACTTTCCTCTGATCGCAGACGTTCAGGAAGCTGCCAGCTGTCACCCTGGCTTCTTTTTTGGAGAAGTCTGGAATTTCATTCTGCAGACTCAGCTCGTATGAGTGTAAACATCCTGGTTGGTGGCCACTCTGCCCAAAGTAGAAAAACGGGCATCGGAAGGAATGGGCGGGGAGGGTGGATGCGCCCCCCTCCCCCATGCTGAGATGACCCACATACCACCTGGGGATGCTGGGTGCAGAACAGGGGCTGAATTGGGGTCTAGAGCCCCCGGCTCGACCCGCACCTCCCCAGTTGCCTGGTGGTGCTCACACTGATCAGTTCCCCAAACACTCCATCCCTTTCCACCCCTCCAGGCCTCAGCACAGGCTGTCCCCTGCCCACCTGGGAAATCTTATCCTTCTAGCGAGATTCAGCTCAATTGCATGTCTTCTGAAGCCTTCTCTTTTGCAGGGCCCACCCTCCTGGTCATTCCAACAGAACCCTTATCTCCCTGCAGCAGAGGGTTTATTTATGTGTCTGCCTCCCAGCCTCTTCTGTGTGGCTCCCTGAGGACAAAATGTCTGTTTTATTTATCTCTGGTTCTCAAAGTTCTGGGGCAGGCCCCGAAGCACATGGGGCCCAGCCAAACGGAGAAACGGAGAGGAGTGTGACACCACATCAGACACTTACAGGACCAGGAAGACCAGAGGAGACGCCCCACTCCTCTCATCTATTTTTGGCCTAACTGGTTTCTCTCATCTGGCCCCAGAATGGCCAGAGAGCCACTCCCAGTGGAAACCACAGTTTGGGGTGGAAGACTTTCTTCTGCAGTTTCCCTGGGGCCAGGCCCACTGGCCTTGGAAACTGCCTTGGTGCTATTTAAACTGCAGAACAGAGTCTATGGGCAACTCTGACCAGACCTGGGTGGGGGCAGCCTGGATCAGGATTATGCTGGAGCCTCCCTTCCCTAACCGCCAGGACCCCAGGGTTCGAGATGTGTGGTTCCCTCTTAGCAGCCTCGTGCTGCCGTGGAAAAGAGCAAGGGGGTTAAGGTATGTGGCAACCTGAGCCTGTACGTTTCTGCTTCTGCTTTAATAAGGAGACTGGGCTTTGTCATGAGTGAGGCTGAGGTCCCCAGAGGCCCTGCTCCCAGCCAGAGGGGGAGCTCCGCTGATCTCGACCATCTCTCCTCCCAACTCACCAGGCTTCTTACTTCAGAAAAGTTGACGGAGTGCTTGGAAGCCCCAGGATCTTTGCTTGACCTGCCCATCCCTATCTTAGCGGTAGAGGACTCCAGGCTGCTGGCAGGGACTCTGCCACGGCAGGCAGCTCATGCTTTTCTTGGCATCTCAAAGGGCACTGCCTTGGTGTGCCCACCGCAGAAACCAGAGCCTGGAATAGAAGCAGGGATACCTGAAAAAGTCACCCAGATTTCAACCCGGTGTGGTCTGTCCATGGTCAACAAATATTTAACAGAGGGTTAGGCACAGCACTGGGCGTGAGGGCTCCAGATGTGAACCAGCCCCAGACCCGCCCCTAAGCAGTGCACTCAGCACAGGAATAAGAATACAGAAGAGGGGGCCTGACCTAGTCTGGGTGAAGGCAAGTTCAGAGAAGCCTTCCTAGTGGAGGTGCCATCTAAAGTAAAACCTGGGGGTAAGGGCGCCTGGGTGGTGAAGCATCTGACTTCAGCTCAGGTCGTGATCTCACAGTTTGTGAGTTGGAGCCCCATGACGGACTCTGTGCTGACAGCTCTGAGCTTGGAGCTTGTTTGGGATTCTGTGTCTCCCTCTCTCTCTGTCCCTCCCCTGCTGTCTCTCACTCAAAAAAAAAAAAAGACTTGAAACCTGAATTAGTCAAAGAGGGGAGGAAGGGTAAGAGCAAACAGCATATGCAAAGGCCCGGGGTCAAGAGAGGACCTGGCACTTAGGGGGAAATTACCCATCGCTCAAGATGGCTGGGACCTAATGAGGAGAGGTGGTTTGAGGATCTGGAGCATAAATAACATGAATGTATTTCAAGTGCTTGGCACAGCCCACAGTAAAAGCTCTGACATAGTGGCTGTCATAATAATGGTCTTGTAAACCAAGTGAAGGGTTTGGGACTATCCTGAAGTCAGTGGGGAGACATTCAGGGGTTTTATTTTATTTATTTTTGAGAGAGAGAGGCAGCGTGAGCAGGGGAGGGTCAGAGAGAGGGAGACACAGAATCCGAAGCGGGGTCCAGGCTCTTAGCTGTCAGCACAGAGCCCGATGCGGGGCTTGAACCCACGAACCGTGAGATCATGACCTGAGCCGAAGTCGGATGCTTTACCGATGACGGAGTCGCCCGGGCACCCCAGACATTCAGGGGTTTTAAGCCCAGGATGACTTGACCAAATTTGCCATATGACCAGACTTAAAGAGATCTCTGTGACTACAGGGTGGGTTATGGAGTGGTAGAGAAGCAAGGCTGGAGGGCCAGAAGACCAGTTTGGAGACTGGTCTTATTCATTCGTTCATTCATTCATTCATTCATTCATTCAAATACTGATTCAATAATCCAGTGAATTATTAACTTGTTATTTATTTAAATATACTTATTTTGTCATTATTATTAATTATCTGTAATAATTCAGAAAGGAGGTATAGGGTGGGGGGTTCAAATATCCCAACAGTAGAATAGATAACTGTATATCGGAAGACAGAATACAGCAATGAAAATGAACTATACCTATTTGCAACAACATAATGAGTTTTGCAAGTGCAATGTCAAGCAAAAGAAGGCCAATACAAGAGAGGACTGCATAATTGCATTTATATAAAGTTCAAGGAACAGGCAAAGTGAAACTATAATGTTCAGAGATACCTGCTTAGGTGGTCATACTATCAAAGCAAAGACGTGATTATCACAAAATTAACAGTGAATTCCCTGTGCTTGATGATACCTTGACCGGAGTGATGTTCACCTGGGTGTTCACTCTGTGACAAATCATTAAGTTTTAGATTTCTCTCTCTCTCTCTTTTTAAAGGAGGTTTTCACACGCAGCACAGAGCGCAATGCAGGCCCGATGCGGGGCCAAGCTCACTACCCTAAGGTCAAGACCTGAGCCAGACACTTAACTGACTGAGCCACCCAGGTGGCTCTTACACTTAAAAAAAAATTTTTTTTTAATGTTTTATTTATCTCTGAGAGAGAGACAGCACGAGCAGGGGAGGGTCAGAGAGAGAGGGAGACACAGAATCTGAAGCAGGCTCCAGGCTCTGAGCTGTCAGCACAGAGCCCGACGTGGGACTTGAACCCCAACGAACCGCGAGATCATGACCTGAGCCGAAGTCGGACACTTAACCGTCTGAGCCACCCAGGCGCCCTGGCTCTTACATTTCTGTTTTGGGCACTTTTCTGTATGTGTGCTACTCTTAACAATAAAAAAAGTTTCAGAAATAATGGGGCTTGCTCTAAGGTAGTAGGAATGAGGTTGGAGAGAAGAGGCTGATTTTGACTGTCATGTGGAAAAGTGGGGATAATGGGGAGGTGAGGAATCCTTTGGCAGGAACGAGTCTCGGGAGGTAGGTGAAGGTGAAGAGCAGTGTTTAACACTGAGTCTGAGACCTACAAGATACTGAGGTGGAGATGTCTGGGGCCACTGTATGGGTGCAGGCAAGTCACGCTCTAAAGTCCAGGATCCCATGGGGCGCCTGGGTGGCTTAGTCGGCTAAGTGTCCAACTTTCGCTTAGGTCATGATCTCGCGGTTCGTGGGTTCAAGCCCCGCATCGGGCTCTGTGCTGACTACCAGCTCAGAGCCTGGAGCCTATTTCAGAGTCTGTATCTCCCTCTCTCTCTGACCCTCCCCTGCTCACGCTGTCTCTCTCTCTCTCTCCTAGAAATAAAAAATATTAAAAAATAAATAAATAAAAATAAAGTCCAGAATCCCTTCTCCACAAGAGAGGGAAGCAGTGTGGATTCGTGGAATCAGCTTTGGGTTTTAACGCTGGGAACCTTTGGTCTTAAAACCCTAGGTCTGGAGGCGCCTGGGTGGCTTGGTTGGTTAGGCATCCGACTCTTGATCAGCTCAGGTCATGATCTCACAGTATGTGGGATTGAGCCCTGCATCAGGCCCAGTGCCCATAGAGCAGAGCCTGCTTGGGATTCTCTCTCTCTCTCAATAAACATAAACAACAACCCAGTTCTGATAACTTCATGTTACTTCATATAATTACTCAACCCCTGCTCCTTCCCCCAGCCTCAGTTTCCTCACATGTAGACTTGAGATAAGCATTTCTACTCTCAGAGTTCCTGGAAAAGGTTACATGGTAAAACTAGAATAGGCACTTGGGATGTTTGGTGCTTTAGTTATCAATTAAGAGATTCTTGAGAAAACAAATTAAGATACTTTGAAAGCAAAAAAACAAGAACAGATAGCAAACACTATATGGTTTTTACCCTCCCACATTAAGAACTAGCTGGGGAGCTTGCAAAACTGGGCCTTCTGGGGGCCCCTGGCTGGCTCAGTCCGGGGAGCTGGAGACTCTTGATCTCGGGGTTGTGATTTCCAGCTTCACATCGGGTGTGATTACTGAAAAAATTAAGACCTTGAAAAACAAAAACGGGCATTCCGTAGGTCTAGAGTGACCATATAATTTATTTTACAAACCTGGGCACTTTCGAGACAGGAGGCAATATTAATAATTATGCCAGGACAACAGACATGAACCGAGACTGTCCCAGGGAGAGCGGGACATCTGGTCCCCCTATGTAGGTCTGAGGTGGGCACCAGGCATCCGATTGCCCATCAAGCTTCCGAAGTGAACCTGCCGCTCTATGAGGGCACTTTGGCTGCACTTGCTGGGCCAATCCCCGGCACGTCTATTTGGGAAGGGCTCAAATCTACTTGGAGCAACCCTCACGACGCTGTTGAGGCGATGACAGCTAACACTTATTAAATGCCAGGTCCCACATGTGCGGAGTACTTGACAGACGCTATCTCAGTTCTCACCAAACGTTCATGAGACAGGCGGACTTCTCTTCCATTAGAGGAAACTACAGCTTAAAGATGTCGAACAGCTCCTTCAAGGCCACACATCTGGGGCGGAGGAACATAGTCCTGAACCTAGCCAGACTCATGAGCACTCTAAGTCATACTATTGCCTCGGGTTTTGTTGACACTCCCCCGCCCCCACCCAGCTGCACGGGGCCAGGCGTCCCGCACACCGGAAGGTGCGTGCAGCCCAGCGCGTGCACCTGCAGCCTAAGGCTCCACTTGGGAAACGCAAGGCGAACGGCAGGTGGCAACCTTGAGTTCCTCTCCAGCTACTGGTGAGGTCGGTTTACTAGGGAGGCCGGACGGAGGTGGAGCTACTGAGTCGTCTGCCCGCCCCCGCCCTAGAATCCTGCAGGGAGCTGCGGACGGGGACCTAGCAACGCGTCTCCTGCTGGGCTTTTACGGCTTGTCTGAGGTCTCGGTGAGGCTTTGCACCGCCAACTAGTAGCCATAGATAGGTCAGTGTTGGGAGAGCCCCTCTGACGCATTTTAGTTTATGATTTCCAAACTTTGCCGAAGCCACCTGTATTATGGCTCCCACGGCTGTTTTCAGTTTCTTCTACTCAGGAATACTTGTAACTTGTGAAGCCTCATCCTGGGAGAAGGTTCGATTAGTATGCAGCCTCGACATAGAAAATGGCTGGAAAACATTCTTGACAGATGCCCAGAGAGGGTAGGCGACTGGGTATCAATGGCACAGCCTTGCCGGAACTAGGACCCAGGCCCCTGCTACGCCCAGAGCTACGTCATCACAACCCCGCCCCCGGGCTGGCGTCTTAGCTGGGCGCCCGCAGGTTCCCAGCCCGCCCCGCGCCCCCTGGTGCGCACACTCCGTCCGGCTTCGCCGGTGCACCTCCCACCGAGGTCCTCCAGCCCCGGCGGGTGTGCTCGCGGGGGGAACAGAAGCAGGGAGCCTGCTTGGGAGTTCGTTCCTTTCTCAGCCCACACCCCAGAGCCCGCAAAGCTGCCCTGCCCTCCGGAGACCCACATGGAATAGCAGAGAAGGACGGGAGGAAAGGGAGGGGGCCGAAAGCAAGCAAGCACGGTCTGAGAAGTCAGCCGGTCCTGCCACACTCAAGATGGCGGCATGGCAGTGGCAAGGTCCCTCAGAGGCGGTACCGGCGCATGCGCAGCGCGGAGTCCCGGCCCGGGACACAAGATGGCGGCAGCGGCGCTGGGGAGGGCGAGGCGGAGGCGGCAAAACGGGAGGTCGAGCAGAACGTGTAGTCGCGTCCCCTCGAGTCCGCTCCGGGCAGGTAAGAGCCCCNCTGGGTTTGGGGGGAGGGGAGGGGAAGGAAAGGTGTGCGCGCGCTGGGGGGCGGGGGGAGTCCCCGTCACTTGTGGCCCCGCGCCTGCGCATTTTGCGCGTTCTTTGACTCCGCCCTATCGATTCGGAGGGTTCTGATTGGTACATTACTGAGATGGTCCCGCCCCATCTTCTTCCAATCCCGTAACCGGATTTTTCTACTTCTGGTGGGTTCCTCCGGTTGCGCAGATACAGTGGTTTATTAAGCTGATCGCCTCTGACTGTGGTATGCTCCGCGGCCGGGAAACTTCAGGACAAATAAACACGTTATGTTAATAATAGAGTTATTTCTTACTTAAAGTGTACAATATACTAGACTCTACGTGTAGAGACCATAGAGGTCGAATGATTTCCGTTTGTAAGTCGGAACGTGACAGAAGGATCTGGACCCCGGGTCTGCCCGCTTCCAGAGCAGGTTCTTCGGCCACCAACCCGCTGCTTCCAAATCACCCGGAAAATTAAGAAAAGAGTTTTAATCGTAAAAAATTGGTAAAGGTTTGAAGCGGTGTAAAAATTGTCATCCTGTTTCCCAGTCCCACCTCTGGAGTGCGATTAAAAAAAAAAATACAAGTTCTTGTGTATCTCCCCTCCCCATATCTGACTCCTACGATGTGAGGTGAGGGACGGGAATCTGAGTTTCTTTCACACGCCCTCTGACGGCTGTGTTACACGGTGGGTTTTGGAAACACTGAAGGGTCCCTGTCGGGTCTCACCGGCTGTGCTGCGTGTGCTGCCCCGCCATGGTTCAGCTACCTGGTGCCTCAGTGTCACACAATATTTATTGGGGAAAATATTTTTCAATAAAGATGAACATGCTGAGTTATGTAATGCATTTGCATGTATTGTTTTAAAAGACTGTTTAAAAGAAACGTGTTTTTTGCTCACTGGGTGGCTTGGGAGTGTGGCCCCCGATCTGTGATAGGTACAGTTGACCCTTAAACAACACAGGAATTAGGGGCACTGATCCCCAGCGCAGTAGAAGATCCCGGTATAACTTTGGACCCCCCAAAACTTAACGAATAGCCTGCAGTTAACCTCAAGCCTTACTGGTAACGTAAGCAGTCGCTGAACACATGTTTTGTTTGTTGTATCAATTATGTAGTGAATTCTTTAAGTTAGAGGAAAGAAAACGTTAAGAAAATCATAAGGATGAAAAAATACATTTATAGTATTTATAGTATTCAACACGTGTTGAAAAAAAAAATCCATGTGTCAGTGGACCCTCGTGGTTTGAACCCATGTTGTTCAAAGGACAGCTGTATGTTTACTTTTCTCTTGTCTTAGAGATATTTTGGTTGCTAGGAGCAGCTACACAATTTGTGGGGTCCAGTGTGCAAAATGAAAACGCGGGCCCTCTCTGTTAAGAATTTATTAAAAACGTCAAAGACAGTGGAGCATTAAACCAGGCTTAGGGCCATCCTCATCACAGGGCCCATGTGACTTCAGGCGGCAAGTCCACGAAACGTTTTGGTTTGGAAAGCTTGGGAAGTACCATTTCATCCCTTGAATCTCCAGATCTCCCACAGGGTCTCCTGCCCGGTCGTGGGGGCTCTTACTTGCTGTGTCACTGCTCCTCTTATTTTGTCCCTGCTGTGCAGCATTTCACAGGTCTGTGACTCTCTCTTCTATTTCCTCTGCAGTTGCTGATGCGAGGAATTCCCTGGGCCCCCGTCCGCTCCACTGCTGACCAGCCCACTCACCTGTGCTGAGCCTTCCTGCAGGCCTCCCCCCTGCCTCTGTGGTACCCTGTGACGTGGGGGGCCATCTGGTTGGAGAAGAAAACCCTCTCATGCTAGCATTGCAGACCCCAGAGGGTGAGAAAAAGAGGGACCTTGTTCAGCCTTGAGACCTGTGGGCTCAGCCCCAAGGCTTCGGGACTCCCTCCTCCCCAGAGAATCAAGCTCCCCCCCACCTTGGTTAGTGGTTCCGAACCTTTCTGTTATCATGGCCCCTTTGGTTGTCTGTATGTCCTCTTACTCCGTGTGTTTTTATCTGCCAAACTGTACCGACAAAGTAACCATTCACTTTTCCCTTTCCAAATTAACAAAGACATCTATGACTGAGTGTACAATAAAATTAATGTCCCAATGATTCTTATGATGTTGTCAACAGCCAATCAGAGCTTCCGATCAGCATGAGATAATCAGTGTGACCACAAGGAGTTGATAAAATAATCAGCAAGCAAAGATAACATGTTTAAATATGGCTTTGTCCTCTTTTTGTGGGTAAATGTTTCTCTGGGTCCTGAGGCATATTGAAAACAACTTTGGGATCACCGGTCCAGTCTCAGTTGGGCCCCTAGACGTCTTAACAGCCAGACTGGGAATCACTTGGGCCATTGAGGCTTGTGCTGGGTGCGCTGTGGGTGGGGGTAGTGGAGAATACAGATCTGAAGGAGCTGACCTGCTTCCTGGTATTTAAAGTAAGTTTTCACCTGGGAATTAGGAAGGACTGAATTAGATGTTTCTTCTCAGTCCGACTGGTTTCTTTAGCAACAGATCATTTCCTGCCCTGAGGTGTAGAATGAAGCAGCCAGTTAGAGGCCATGGCCCCCTCCAGGCTACACTTTGTTCCAGTTAGATTTTATTGGATAGGAACAGGGAAGAGGAGGATTTACTGTTCTTTTTTGTGGGAATAGCTTCTCAAGGGCAGACCCTGTTCTGTCTTCTGTGCTACCCTGTGCTTTGTGAATATTTGCAAAATGAATAGAGTTCCTCTTGGGTCCAGGCACCATGCTGAGCGCTGGAGAAAACTGGACCCAGTTCCTAGCCCTGGGATTTCTGACAGTCCAATGGGGAGACAAACCCAGTTGATAGACCAGACTGAGTGCTACAGTGGAGGTGTTCATGGCCCTGTGGAGGGGCTCTGACCACCCAGCTTTGGGGAGGGAGGGTCCGGGAAGGCTTCCTGGTACGTGTGAACATAGTGACAAGCCGGGCAGAGAACGGGGGGAGAGTATTTCAGGCAGAAGGAGCAATAGGAGTGCACCCATTTTACAGTTGCGAGAACTGCAACTTCGATCCCTGGGCTCCTGTGGTACCACAGTGGTCCTCCAGGGCAGGACTGGATTGGTTTTTTAAAATCTACAAGTG
>NW_027527548.1:1967817-2020874 GCF_008692635.1 Crocuta crocuta | reverse complement strand
GTAATTGGTGGGTGGGGGCTAGGGGTGGAGCTGACCTCCACGCCCACCCTGCTGGCCTAACACCCTTCGGTCCTCTGTGTGGCAGGTCGGTGTGGGTGCGGAGATGGCCAATGAGAATCACGGCAGCCCCCGGGAGGAAGCGTCCCTGCTGAGTCACTCCCCAGGCACCTCCAATCAGAGCCAGCCCTGTTCTCCAAAGCCCATCCGCCTGGTGCAGGACCTCCCAGGTACTGGCGAGGGGCAAGGTAGGGTGGTGGGGTAGGAAAGATGCCCCAGGGGCAGCCCTGACCCTGGCTGGCTTCCACGCTTGTTTGCAGAGGAGCTGGTGCATGCGGGCTGGGAGAAGTGCTGGAGCAGGAGGGAGAACCGTCCCTACTACTTCAACCGATTTACCAACCAGTCCCTGTGGGAGATGCCTGTGCTGGGCCAACATGACGTGATTGTGAGTGCCAGCCTAGGGCGGGGTCTCAGAGCAGCTTCTGGCATTTGGGCCTTCTCCAAACGTATCTTGAGCAGCTCTTAAGAGCCTAGTCCTGTGTTGGGACCTGGGGATACAGTGACACACGAGATAGACACATGCCCTGTCATCAAGGAACCTGTACTCAGGGGAGATTGAGGCGTAAAGAGATGATTGTATTAGCACGTGATACTGAACTTGAACTACCTGTTGGGCACTGTACCTGTAATGCAGCTGTGACTCAAGACAGACCTGGTCCAGCCCTTGTACTCTCATGGGGCCCACAGTCTACTGAGGGGCCAGTAGGGTTACATTTGGCTTGTGTATGAAGAACAGTGTTAGAGTACAGCAGGGACCATCGTCTGGCCTGGGGGAGGGGAGTGATTGGGAGAGGGAAAGCTGCTCTTTGAATGAGGATTTAAAAAATTTATCTTAAAATTTATTTCTGAGAGAGAGAGAGCGTGAGCACGGGAGGGTCAGAGAGAGAGGGAGACACAGAATCCGAAGCGGGGTCCAGGCTCTGGGTTAGCTGTCGGCACAGAGCCCGACGTGGGACTCAAACCCACAACCGTGAGATCATGACCTGAGCCAAAGTTGGATGCTTAACCAACTGAGCCACCTAGGCGCCCCTCTTTGAATGAAGATTTAAAGTGACCAAGTTAGTGAAGTGAAAAGTTGTGAGAGGGGAGAAGCATGTTTTCAGGGTGGAAGTGCCCATGTGATAGGGGAAGTAGCAGCATGGGACGTCTGCCAGGAACATGGGCTTTTGGGTCCCTGTCAGTTGGGGCGAACTTTTTTTCTGGGCATAATCACGCCAATTGGCACTCCCGTTTTGCAGATGGAGACACTGAGGCTCTGAGATGGGAAATGATTGGCCTGAGTCGTCAGGCCTGTAAGAGGCAGAGCTGGATTCAAACCTTAGGATTTCAGGGCCACCCTGCCTAGTATCATTCTTCTTGGTGTCGCCTAAGGAATTCCACCCACAGGGCCTTGCTTTTTCAAAAACGAGCGTCTTGAATTTTTCCTTTATTCCTGACTCTGGTAATTTAGAAATTAGTGTGTACAGAGTGTTCATCTCATGCCAGATGCCACATTAAGCTGGTTATGTTCATGGACTAATTTAATCATCTTCCCAGTAGGAGGCTGGGCCTATTTAGCTGGAGGGCCATTTGGAAGGTGAGGGAATTAGGGAGGGACAGAACTCCCCCAAGGTCACATGGCTGCAAGTAGCCTGTGGCACTGGAGCCCAGTGTTCTTTCTGCATCCCAACCTTCGAGCAGCAGGAGCAGGGGGCAGGAGGGCATCGGGATTCCGGATTACTGAGACTCCTCTAAGCCACCGGCCCCAGTTGCAACTCTGCTGTTCTCTCTCCTCCAGTCGGACCCTTTGGGGCTGAATGCGACCCCACTGCCCCAAGACTCCAGCTTGGTAGAAACCCCCCCAGCTGAGAACAAGCCCCGAAAGCGGCAGCTCTCCGAAGAGCAGCCAAGCGGCAATGGCGTGAAGAAGCCCAAGGTGAGTGCTTGTGGGCTGTGAGGACCTGGCTGGCGGGTGGCCAAGCCAGGCAGGCTGCCAGCGGGTTCCCTGCCAGGGCCGGGCAGTGGCAGGTCTGTCAGGAGCGGCGCCGGAGGCACAGCTCACCAGGTGCGGTACTGGAGCCACAGGCCGACTCTCCTGACCCTGATGCCTTTCTCTTTTTTGCTCCAGATCGAAATCCCTGTGACGCCCACGGGCCCATCGGTGCCTAGCTCCCCCAGTGTTCCAGGAACCCCAACACTGAAGATGTGGGGGGCATCCCCTGAAGATAAACAGCAGGTGGCTCTCCTCCGACCCACTGAGTGAGTCCCCGCTGACTGGCTTGGGGGCACCCGTTGGTGTGGCCTGCGTGCCTGGGAGCGTTGGGGTGTGGTGGCAGGCAGGGCACTCCTCCCTCCCTCTCCTCCACTGTCCTCGTTGTTCGTTTCTGTGCCCCAAGGGTGTACTGGGATCTGGACATCCAGACCAACGCGGTCATCAAGCACCGGGGGCCTTCGGAGGTGCTGCCCCCGCACCCCGAGGTGGAGCTGCTGCGCTCCCAGCTCATCCTCAAGCTTCGGCAGCACTACCGGGAGCTGTGCCAGCAGCGAGAGGGTAACTGCCTCTGGGCCTCCGAGCTCTGTTTCCACCCGCCCTGAGCAAGACCCAGCCTTGGGGAATGGTGCGGGGAGCCTGGTGGCTGAGAGCACAGGCAGTGGGTGGGGACAGGCCTGCGTGGAGCCCCAGCTCCACCAGGTGCTTTCAGAAAGGGTGGCTGGTATCAGTAACCACAGAAGGAATCATTAACACTTTCAGAAGGCTTGCTGTTCGCCAGGTATCATTTGAAGCCTTTTTACGTATCTGTGAGGTACGTAATTTGTGAGGCCTCAAAACAAGTGTCTGTCCTCATGGCATCCCTACTCCTAGGAGTAAGAGGAATGTAAAGTTCTCAGGGAACTGCGGCTTTTATTAACTAGTAAATAAGCCGCTTAACTTTGCTGGAACGTGGGGTTTCTCTTTTCCTCTTTTACCCTGAGGAACATCTAACGACGGGTTTATAAAGTAGCAATCCTGAGAGTATACTTTGGGAGAGGCTGCCTGCAACATGAGCTCCTGACTTACCGGGCTGTCATCTACCGTTGCACTTCCAGCGCCCCCACACTGCTTCCTGCCTAAAGCCAGACCTTCACCAGTTCTTCTGTCCTGCAGGCATCGAGCCCCCTCGAGAATCCTTCAACCGCTGGATGCTGGAGCGCAAGGTCGTGGACAAAGGCTCTGACCCCCTGTTGCCAAGCAACTGTGAGCCGGTCGTGTCGCCCTCCATGTTTCGCGAAATCATGAATGACATTCCCATCAGGTATGGCTGTACAGCTGGGGCCAGCTAAGGGTGTTTTTGTGGAGTCGGTCCTGCAGAGAAGGGTCCGGACTCTGCTTGTTCTCTATCCCAGGTTATCCAGAATCAAGTTCCGGGAGGAAGCCAAGCGCCTGCTCTTCAAATATGCAGAGGCTGCCCGGCGGCTCATCGAATCCAGGTTTGCGCTCTCCTGCCCCCAGCAAGCCGGGTGTGTGGTCAGCACGGGGAGGCCCTGGGCCATGGGGTCCATCTCCCGGAGCTCGGTCATTGCTCTTGGTGCCAGGAGGAGGGAGGGATGGCTCCCAGAGCCAGGACAAGGGCCCAAATGTCAGTGTAGGTGGGGTGGGAGGAGTCAGGAGTGCAGATGGACACCTGACAGCTCTCTTACATGCCTCCTGGTGGCAGGAGTGCGTCCCCCGACAGTAGGAAGGTGGTCAAATGGAACGTGGAGGACACCTTCAGCTGGCTGCGGAAGGACCACTCTGCCTCCAAGGAGGACTACATGGTGAGTGGCCCCGGCCCCGGGTAAGGAGGCCAATGGAAAGGCTCTGGGGTGGCTTCCTCCAAGAAGCCCACTCTGCCTGCCCAGGCCGGGCAGGGCCCCACAGCAGCCTGTTCTTTAGCAATTCAGTAAACCTTTGATACTCATTAGTCCCTCAACTCCTGCATGTAGAGAGGTTTGTCCAGGCTCCTGGCTCTCTCGTAAAGACTCTCTCCATTAAGTTTCTTTAATAGAATTCTGTGCTCAGCCACACACCATAAGTAGCTTTTTCAACTTAATGCTCAACATCTCCCTTGAGTAGACTTTTGGACACAGATCGACAGACTACCTTTTTTGGGGTGTGTGCACTCATCACAGTTCAGAGCCGGCCATCAGATTCATTTCCCCACTTTACCGTGTCCACAACAATTCTGTTTTCTGGCCCAGACCCATCACTTCTCTAACTGTCTGCCAGCACTAGCAATGGGCTTTCTTTTCAGGACCATTTTTCACAAGAGACAAGGTTTCGCACTTCACGATAGTAACTGTACTTGACACGTAGAATGACAAAGGTAGGTGTGCTCACTAGCCAGAGTGACTCATTTTCACTCCTCACTTTCACACGTGTGATTCAGCAAAATTCCAAATGCCTAGTTAAATCCTTGCAGGTTGCTAAAAGCTCATATTTCAAATCGGTAATGACCAAGGACCCCGTTTTGTAATGGTGTCTCTCCCTGATAGCTGGCAAATGCTTTATAAGCGGGGGACTGTGCCCAGTTTGTGTGTCTCCCCAGCATTTATCATGGGATCTGGCACAGTGTAACCCCTTAATGGGAATGATCACATTTAATACTCAAACTGCCTTATCAGGTGAGTACTTTGTGTTCCCTTAACAGTAGAGGAATTAAGATTCAGAGATGCCAGGGGACTTGTCCAAGTGACACAGCTAGTAAGTAACAGCCAGTTTCAAAGCGAAGACTGTTAGAATCCACCAGCCCTCCCTCAACAGGCCCCTAGAGCCCTGATCGGGAATGTCTCCTCCAGGACCGCCTGGAGCATCTGCGGAGGCAGTGTGGCCCCCACGTCTCGGCCGCAGCCAAGGACTCCGTGGAGGGCATCTGCAGTAAGATCTACCACATCTCCCTGGAGTATGTCAAACGGATCCGAGAGAAGCACCTGGCCATCCTTAAGGAAAACAACATCCCAGGTAAGGGGCCAGTGCAGGGAGCCAGCTGGGGTGCTGCCAACTCTCTATCCCGGGCCCTGAGTGAAGGGACAAGCAAGGCTGAGCCTCCAGGCCATGGCTGGTTTGGGGAAGCCCGTTCCTCCCAGCGGTGCCTGAGGCAGGCCCTGCTGTCCTTCGGTGCAGGGCCCCCAGCACTCCTCCAGGAACTGGAGAAGGGTTGGGAAAGGAGGAGCTGGGGGTGGTGGACATGACAGGCCAGGGGGAAGCAGTGAGGTGGATGACTCGCGCTTACAGCCACTTTCTGCAAGCCCCAGTTCCCCCACCCTGCGGGCTAATACCCAGCCGTAGGATCATTCGAGGACTCGGTGGTAACTCAGAGCGCTTGGCCCAAAAAGATGCCTAAGTAAGGTATTGTAACTACTAATGCGCCGTAGTTCTACTTCCGCATGGCCACCTGGGGGCTTGTGTCAGTACGAGCGCAGTGACAGAGGCCACCAGTTACTGCCCCTGCCAAGAACTTTGTTATCAAACCATCTGAGCTGTGTTCTGCTCCTCCTTGGGATGAGACTTACCTCCCTTGGTAACTGGGGTACGTTGTGTGAAGCACCCAGCGCACGGTGGGCAGAGGCCATCCAGGGTGAGGATTAGCAGAGCCGAGGCAGGGGGGCCCCTCATTGCTCTCCCTGCCCACAGAGGAGGTGGAGGCCCCAGAAGTGGAGCCCCGCCTGGTGTACTGTTACCCGGTCCGGCTGGCCGTGTCTGCGCCCCCCATGCCCAGCGTGGAGATGCATATGGAGAATAACGTGGTCTGCATCCGGTATAAGGGAGAGATGGTCAAGGTCAGCCGCAACTACTTCAGCAAGCTGGTAAGAGCTGGGGTGAAAGGGAGGCAGGTCCCTACAGGTGCAAGAAGTGAGGGCTGCTTCCTTGACTCCGTGTCCTCAGCAAGAGCCCAGTTACAAGGGAGCGAGGGGCTGCTGTTTAAGGGCCGTGCTGTCTGTCCCGCAGTGGCTGCTTTACCGCTACAGCTGCATTGACGACTCTGCCTTTGAGAGGTTCCTGCCCCGAGTCTGGTGTCTTCTTCGGCGGTACCAGGTATGGGCCTGAGGCAGCTGGGTGTGGGCTCTTCTAAAGGCAGGGGGAAGGCTGAGCCCTGGAGGCTGACCGTGGCCTCTTGCAGATGATGTTCGGCGTGGGCCTCTACGAGGGGACAGGCCTGCAGGGATCGCTGCCCGTGCACGTCTTTGAGGCCCTCCACCGCCTCTTCAGCGTCAGCTTTGAGTGCTTTGCCTCGCCCCTCAACTGCTACTTCCGCCAGTACTGCTCTGCCTTCCCAGACACAGATGGCTACTTCGGCTCCCGCGGGTGAGAAGGCTGCTGGGGCCCTTGCGCCTGGGGCCTGGGAAGGGGTCTTCTAGAGCATGGGTCACACCTGGGCCAGCTACTTGGAATTGGGCAGTGTTGTATATAGTCCCTGCCTTCACCCCTTGCTAGCTGTGTGACCTTGGACTTGTTGCTGAACTTCTGGGAGCCTGGGATAGCCCCTAACTCAGCCTGTGGGTTTCTCTGTGCATGAGTCCAGGCTGGGGGAGGAGCGTGTGCTTCCAGGCACCGAGGGGCACAGGAAGCAGTCATTCAGAGCTCAGGGACCTTACAGACTAACGCAGGGTGTTGGGGGGGATGAGCATGGGTGAAAGGGGGACACAGCCTCTGGCAGGAAGACCAGCCTGGGCCAACAGAAGGAGAAGCGGAACAGCTGGGGGACTCCTCGCTGTGGCTTGTGCTGTGGTGGCAGCAGGGCCTGGACTTGATCTGAGCTCCAGCCATTCCACTAAGCAGCTCGCTGCACTTGGCCACCAAGCCTGAGCCTCTCCGTCCTCGGCACTCCCGTGGAGTCAGCCCCCCATTGTCCCAGGTTGAATTAAGGGTGAATGTTGGCCTGTGGCCTGACCAGGGTGGTCTCTTTAACGTGGTGGGGGCGGCACCTTTTTTTTGAGGACCGAGGTTCTGGTAGGACTTAGAGTGCTCACCTCCATCCCCAGGCCCTGCCTGGACTTTTCCCCGCTGAGTGGTTCCTTTGAGGCCAACCCTCCGTTCTGCGAGGAACTCATGGATGCCATGGTCTCTCACTTTGAGGTGGGTGTGCTGCTGGGGGCAGGGAGGGGTGGCAAGCGGGATTGCCAGCCACCCGGCGGGCAGCCTCTGATGTCCCCATCCCATGCCCCCTCCCACAGAAACTGCTCGAGAGCTCCCCGGAGCCCCTGTCCTTCATCGTGTTTATACCCGAGTGGCGAGAACCCCCCACGCCGGCGCTCACCCGCATGGAGCAGAGCCGCTTCAAACGCCACCAGCTGGTCCTGCCTGCCTTTGAGCACGAGTACCGCAGTGGCTCCCAGCACGTCTGCAAGAAGTGGGTGCCTGGGGAGGGCAGGGTAGGAGGGCCAGGCCGATCGGGCTGGGCCAGGCCCCACCCTGAGCTGCTCCTTTGCCGGCAGGGAGGAAATGCACTACAAGGCCGTCCACAACACCGCCGTGCTGTTCCTACAGAACGACCCTGGCTTTGCCAAGTGGGGGCCAACACCCGAGCGACTGCAGGAGCTGAGCACCGCCTACCGGCAGTCAGGCCGCAGCCATGGCTCCGGCTCCTCGTCGTCTTCCTCCGAGAACAAGGACCGGGACTCTGGCCGTGAGCAGGGCCCCAGCCGCGAGCCTCACCCCACTTAACACATCTTGCGGGGAGGAGGAGCCCCAGGGTGCTGGTACGGACTGCTGGGACTCGGGCCTCTTGGGGCCAAGCGGACCCCAGGACCCTCCCCCTGAGGTGGCAGCAGGGCTCAGGCTGCCAGTGACATAGGAAGATGATGGCGCTGCCAGGGCTCCCCCTCCCTGCCCAATCTCCCGACTCCTCACCTCAGACTTGGTCCAGCTCCCCTGTAAATAGGCCCCATCCCTTCCCCTCCTCCCCATCCCTACCATCTTATTGCCACCTTGTTTCATTTGTAAAAGGAAATACAGAAACCCCCCCCTAAGAACGTGTGAGGGTCTTGAGGGCTGAGAAGGCGGAGAGCCTGGAGCTAGTCCTGGGAGCACCCCTCTACACTTAGGCTCACCTTCTGGACCCCTGGGCCTCCACGCCCCAGCCCCGGGCTCCAGTGTCTTAACTTCTCACCCTGATGACCCCACAGTAGGGTCCCTGGTGGCCTCTGCCCTGTGTCCGGCGGGTCTGAAGAGTCCAGAGCCTGGCATCATCCATCTATCTGTAAGCCCCAGACTCCCACAGCCAGGCCTGCCCTCGTACCTCTAGGGAGCGCAGGACGGGGGGCTCTGCCCGGGTAGTGAGCTAGATTCCTGCTTCACCTGGAGTCACCCCAGTGAGCGGGCAGCCAGGTATGTTTCACAGACGAGGGTCAGTAGGAAGAGCAGCTCTGAGCCACCATGGGCTTCAGGGAATGGCTTCGGAGCAGGCAGGCACCTGGCTGAGCTCCCCTGCGGATCTCTAGGTGTGAGGTAGATGCTCCCCTGGGGGCCAGGGGAGGAAGAGGGCCTGATGGTGCTGGGGGTGGGGTAGGGTGGGGGCTCTTACCAGCTCAGCCATCTGTCCCAGTGTCAGGCCTCTGCCCCAAGGGCCTGCCCTGCTGTTGGGCCCCTGCACTTACAGAGGCCAAGCAGGCTGCACTGTGGGGCTAGGCAGCTCTTGAGAGCTGTAACGGGCTCCTCTCCGTTTCCCAAGTCCTTGCGGACAAAGTAAGATGGTCAGGACTGGACTCTGGTCCCTTTATTGAGACTGAGGGGCCAGTGGGTCCATCCAAACAAAAATAAACTTTTCTCCCCAAAGCCTGCCTGCAGGCGAGGGCACCCAGCATGTCCTGGCTGGGGCCCGTGGCTGTCCCCTAAAGCCAGCAGCACAGGTCTGGCTCTCTCAGAGTGACAGGATGCTGGCTGCCCAGTGTCTGGAGGCCCTAGGTGGGACAGGGAGGTGGGTCCCACTGGGTCCCCCCAACCCCCAGCATGGCTGGTCTGGCCCCAATATCCATGGTGTGCGTTGGGCCCCCGGGGCTCAGTCATCAGTCAGGGTAATGACGTCGTACTCGATGCCCTGGTGCTGCAGTTGTTGGATGTGTTCAGGCACTGCCTCTTCTGTGCCAAACAGGCCCTGGGCTTGGGCCATAGCAGCATCGGCCACCGCTGCCAGGGGAGGGGAAAGGACGGTGAGCCTGAGGCCCCAGAAGCTGGGCCTGGGTCCCCGTGGTTCTCAGGGTGCCCCCCCCCCTTACCTGTGACTGCTGAGTGTGCTGCTGCCTCCAGTTGGGCCTGTGTGACAAGCTGCTGCCCTGGGGACACAGGCACATACTGGATCTAGAGGGGAAGAGCCAATGAGATGTGGCCTTGGAGGAGCACTGCTTGTGTCCCAGCTCCACACAACCCCCTAAAGGCCCTACCTGGGACTCCTGAAGGAACGGGGCCCCCTGTTCATACTGGATGTGTGTGATCTGGCCTTCCTGTACCTGGAGAGAGAAAGCCCATCTGGTGATTAAGGAGGCTGTCCTCCCCTCCGCCCATTCCCATCCGTGCCCAGGCCTGGCCCACCTGGATGTGATGGCCCTCTGGAACCACAACATACTCCTGGGGGAGCAGGTGCTGGACTCCGTCCTGGGAGATGATGTACTGTACCTGGAAAAGGGCGGAGAAGAGGCAGGTGTTGGGGCCCTGCTGGAGCAGGAAGCACAAGCAGGGGTCCAGGACATATGCCATCAATGATGGCAGCTGCACAGACCCTGGGAGGAGTGGCTGGGAAAGTATTGTTCCCCCACAGAGGGGGTTTGGGGAAGGGGGGAGGGCCCTCCTGGCTGAGGTGCTCACCTGGTTGTCAGAGGTCACCAGGTGCTGTACTGTCTGGCCATCAGCTGTGGTGATCTCTTGGATATAGGTGGCTTCTTCCTGCCAGGACCAAGTCCGCTCTAGCCTCGCTCTGTGTGCCCCGACCCTGGCCTGTGACTTGCCCGCAGGACCCCCAAACCCGGGCTCTCACCTGATTGCTCACGGTCTGCTCTTGGGCCACAATGATGTGTTCCTGGCCCAGCGCCTGCTGTAGCCGCTCTGGCCCCAGGACCCCGTGACCGGACTGGAGTGCGGCTGGGCAGGGAGAAGAGGGTGCTTGCACGGGGGGTCCAGGGAGAGCAGAGATGCCCCAGCCCCCACCCTGCTCTCCCAGGACAGCTCACTGTGCAGTGTGGCCAGTGTCTCATCATCACTGTTCAGGATGATGGTCTGGGTGGGGGTCCGGCCTGGGGTCCGGGTGGCAGGTGTCCCCGCCTTTCTCCCATCAGGACTGTGTAGCCGCTGGATGTGGAACTTGAGATGCCCGTTCCGGTTGAAACTGTGGGGGAGGGAGGAAAGCTCAGGGGCAGCCCCATCACGCATGCCCAGCGGCCCCCGCCCACCTGTCCTCAGCCTCACCGCTGCCCGCAGAGGTGGCACGCAAAAGGCTTCTCATTGGTGTGGGTCAGCATGTGTCGCCGCAGGTCCTTCTTGTTCTTGGAGGCAAAGCTGCACTGGCTGCACTGGTGGGGTCGCAGGCTCGAGTGCTGTGCCATGTGGGCCTGGAGCAGGGGCAGAGTCCGGGCCAGTGACAGGTGAGGACAGGCAGCTCCCCACAGAGACCACTGCCGGGGAAGCTGCCCTCAGATGGAGGAACTGGGTGACCAGTACAAACCAGACGGAGATGTGGTGCTGTTGTGAGAGAGGGCAAAGCCACAGGCCCCGCCATCGGGTCACTTCCGAAGTCCTGCTCCTGCTCTGATTCAGTTTACCCCCTTGTCACGTAAGGTACAGGTTCAGATGAGGGGACCCCCAAAGGTCTCTTCCAGCCCTGACGTTCTAGGGTTCCGGGCCCTGCTCCCCTCACTGAGCTGCTGCGAGGATTCCGCGTGTGGCGGGACGTGAGCTGGTAGTCCTCGGGGGAAGGGGCCCCTGCCTCCTGCCCGGAACCCCTGTCCTCGCCTTCTCCACGTCATCACCACCTTCCCTGTGCTCTGTGCCCTTTATTCTAGATGCCTCATATTTCCCTAAGTGCGCCTGGTGCTGCCACGCCTGTGCCTGTGCCCCTACAGGCCCAGCTCGGTCGTCGCCAGCACGCAGTCCACACGACCTGTTTTCTGGTTGCCTCTGCTCTGCCATATGCATTCTGTTCCCACTGGGGGTGCTGTGGGGCATTAGTCACACCGTCTGGTTTGCTTCCCCACCAAACTGTGTTCCCTCAAGCTGAGGCCTCACAGAGTCCTTTCCGACCCCAGAGAGGGGCAGCGGACCCTGCTTGAGGTGTTCAGTTAAAGTTTGTTACGCAAACCAGTGGCCAAATGAGCTCCAGGGGAGGCACAAGGGGGCAGCACCTACCCGGACCTCGGGCCACTGGCGGGCACTGAAGGGACAGTCGGGGCACTTGAAGGCACTAGGCCCGGCATGGGCCCGTTTGTGACTCTCCATCTCTGCTCGGCCAGGGAAGGCCTCAGCACAGATCTTGCAGGAAAACTTCTTTGATGACGCCGTGCCTGCGGATGGCGGCGAGGGCGGTACTGCCAGGCCCAGAGCTTTGCTGGCTGTAGGGGGTGGGGAGGCAGAGCCCTGCGGGTCTCCCACCCGCTGGGTCCTGGCTGGAGGTGGGGGCTCAGGGCCATCTCTGGGCAGTCCCCCACACTGCAGCAGGGGCCACTTGGCTCCCGGGGTCAGGGGCTCTGGACTCGGGAAGGAGATGGAGCCATCTGCAGCGAGCTGTAGAGAGATGGGGGAGCGTGAGGTACTGGGGCAGATGGGGGCCCGTCGGGGCACGGGGGAGGGGCCAGCCACCCCAGCCTCACCTCAATGTGGTGCAGCTGCGTCCCGTCAGCTGCCATGATATAGTGGGTGCCAGCTTCTTTCAGGGTGTCGCTCACAACCACAGCCTGGGCTGCCTCCCCTGGGGGCTCCTCACTGTGGGCACCGAGGAGGAGAGGAGTGAGGCAGGGTTCGGGGAGGGGAGGGAAGGCCACAGGGTCCTCTTCCCCAAGAAGGGCATCAGCTGAGGGGTGATGGCAGTGAGGCAGCGAGGTCCCGGACTCCAGCCCAGGCCTGGCCAAGTGTGGCTGCGGGAGGCCCAGCGTGGGAGGCAGCGCCGCAGGCAGGGGTGGGGAGTGGACAGCAGACGCTGAGACCGGGCTGCCTGCTAGGGGCCCAGGGATCCCACTTTCCATCCCAGCCACGTGCTGGGGCACTTTGAGGCTTGGATCAAGGGCTTTCTTAGACTGCCCGGGAATTCAGGGAGCATGTCATCTTTCTGCCCCGAGCTTGCTGGGTGTTGAGGAAGCCAAGTGAAGCCGTCAGGCCCCCCTCCAGTGCCGGCAAGGGGCCTGAGCTTGCTCCGAAGGTCGGAGCTGGGATCACCCAGAACAAAGAGCTCATGGCTTTGGAACCAAAGTTTGACTCCTCACTGCATGTCTGAACCTAGGTAAGTTACTCAACGTCCCTGGTCTGTTTCCTCACTTGTGCAATGAGGGACACCTGGATCTCAAGAGCATGGTTTAGGCGAGTTCACCAATGTCCAGTGCCTGAAACACCTAAGCAGCCAAGAAATAGTGGCTTCCGACCTCCTGAGAATACGACCCGACGGCTAATCGCATTATACACATTACGATTTTTGCCTTCTGCCAACTCAGCTCTAGTGGGCAGGGCCCTTCTCTGGCGCCTCCCAGCACGCCTTCTAAATGGCTGGAGGGGGCCTGGCGGGCAGCAGGTCTCACCTGTAAGGTGTGCCAGGAGCCGATGTCCCCTCCTCCATAGGGGGTGCTGTGATGACACTGTAGCCAGTCCCACCAAACGGACCGGGCGCCAGGGTGATCTGTTGCAGATCGGGGGTGCCCAGCTGGCTCTCTGCTGCCACGCTGCTCCCCGGCTCTGCCACGTGGAGTGTTACCACTTGGGGAGCGGCCCCTGCTGGGGAAGGCTGCCCACCGGGGGATGCCAACTCTGCTTCCACGTCCTCCGACTTCACCACGGCCACCTGTGATGGAAGCAGAAGGTGTCACAAGCAGGTACAGAGGCTGGCGTGCAGGGCCTCACGGCTCACCCACACTCTGGCCAGGTCCCCTGCCACCACCACTCATTTGTATAAGCCCCGCTGCGTGATCTGCTGCGTGATCTGCAACACGCCCCGGCTCTCCCAGCCCTGCCCGCACCTGGAAATAACCTTAACGAGACCGGGGGAGAGCAACCCTGCCCTCTAGGGGCGTTGGGCAAGGTCTGGAGACATTCTTTGGTGGTCCCCGTCGGGAGAGGGGTGGTCCTGGCACCTAGGGGTCATCTGCAGAGAGGTGGCTGACAACCCCACAATGCACAGGATAGCCCCCACCACGAAGAATTCTTTGGGACAAAAGGCCAAGATTGAGAAATCCTGGTAAAGGGACAGCCAGCAAACCGTTTTAGGAAAAAAAAAAAAGCTTGACCTCACATCTTGCTCCAAAGTCACTTCAAATGGACTGAAGACCAAAAAGTAATAAAACTCTAAGTATATAAAGAGAAAATGTGGTTAAATATTTTATGATCGGGGTGGGAAGAGTTTTATATAATCATGACAGAAAAAGACGCTAAAGCTTACAGCAAAACAAACCATAAACTGCAATTAAAAAACAAAGAAATGGTGGGGGGAGTGGCATTTAACAATTCATTCGAGAGAAAAGGGGAGTCTCCCTCATCTATAAAGCATCCCTGAAAAGTGATGCTAAAAAGACCAATAAGAGAAAAACAGATACAGGCCACAGGTCAGAGAAGAAATAAAGTGGCCTCTGAATGTAGTTCAATCCCGCTTATGGTCGCAAAATTATAAATTAAGATCACGAGGAGCACGACTCTTGATCTCAGGGTCATGGGTTCAAGCCCTATATGGAGTGTAGAGATTATTTAAAGTAAATAAAAACTTAAAAAAGACCACGAAACATACTTCTACCATGTGGAAGACATTTCCACAGCCTGGGGAGACTGAGGGTGGGCAAGGTGGAGGGGAGCACGCGCTAGGGGTTGCCATGTGCCCTGGCATGTCTTTTCAGGAGACTTCGTACCTTCAGGCCCACAGATTCTACTTCCAAGGGGCTTTTTTAAAACTAAAGACTGTTTCAGGGCCCCCTGCAGTGTGCACTGATGTGCCTCGATTAATGAAAATCTGGAAACAAGCGAGCAATACGGGACTAAACAACGTGGAGCGAGTCTGCGGTGCGGTGGCTGCGGATGCGAAACGGGAGCAGTAAGAGAGGCTGGTGTGTGCTGGCCCGGCCACGCCTCACACGCTGCCCACTGAAAAGCGGGGTGCTGATGAGCCTGAATCGTGTGACCCCATCATTTTTAGAAATGATGGCCCCGTGTTAGCGTGTACATGGACAAAGTTGGAGAAAGGCTTGTGTGCCGTNGTTAAGGAGTTTCACTTTCTGTATAGAACATTTCCTAATGGTCACTTTGGTTTCTTTTAACGTGTTTTTGTAATCAGGTTAAAAAAACAAAACAAAACTGGGACCTGCCTGGAAACGCACTCCTATACACATGGGAATCTAGAACATGATAAAGTGGACATTTCCAACCACTGGGGAAGATGATTTAATATACTGCACCGCACAACTTTTGGGAAAAAAAGTAAAGTTAGTCCCTACCTTTCTGCATACACCAAAAATAAATTCCAGGTGGAGTAAAGATTTAAGTGTAAGAAAATGAAGCCCTAAGAAGAAAATACAAATGAATGTTTATATAATCTTGGGGTGAAGGAGGCCTTTTTAGGGATGATATCAAAGGCAAAAACCATAAAAGACTGACTTAACCATCTAAAAATGTAGAACTACACACCCCCACAGGCACTAATGAAATCCTATGAAGAGCTCCAGGTCCAACACCAGGCTCCCGCCTGCTGAGTTTTGTCTGCCCTCCAGCCCCCGGAAGCACATTATTGCCCCAAGCTCTTGGAATTTATCATCTCAAACACACATTCTGCATCTTTCCAAGAGGCTGAGACCAGTAACCAAGCTCTCCCTACCTCAGTGGGGGTGGGGGAGTGTAAGGGTGACCCCAGGCGGCTACAAGGAGGCAGAAGTGAAGATGATGAGCTGGGGACCGGGGGTCTGCCGGGCATGAGGTTCAGGGATGAGACAGGCTGGCAGGGAGAGCGCCTTGGGCGCCCCTGGCCTGTGGGAGGCATCACGGGACGAGGGGGCCAGGCTGGACGAGGAGCTGGCCGGGACCTGCAGCCCAGGGCGGCCGCGGAGCTAGGGCACCTGAACCAGTGGGGCCGCAGAAGCCACGAGAGCGGCGCTCACTGCTCAGCCGGGCAGAGGCCGCGGGTAACTGGAGCTGGGGGGGAAGCCCCTCTGACCTCCTTGGCACAGTATGTCCCCCTCCTCTGCCCACGGGGTTTCAGTGGACTGGCTCCCTGTTAACTGGGCACGTCCCGAGGGCAGGGCGTGTCTGCCTCACCAGCCTCCTCTCCTCCTAGGGTCCAGGGCAGGGCAGGCACCTAAGGCAGCTGCATAAGAGAGGCAGCGGCGGGGTGGGCAGCTCACCTGCAGGGCTGTGCCCCCCAGCTCCCGCTGGGCGCTCATGTTCAGCAGCAGGTCCAAGGCTGTCTGCGTGGCCACTGCTGTTGACTCCTCAGCTCCTGGGTCGGGAGAGACCTGAGCCTCAGAACAGGCTGGGCACCCCTCTCCACCCTCCAGCCTGGCACGTGCCACGTCCCTGCCCAGCTCCCCAGGCTCCCGCCCTCCCCTAGGCCTCACCTTGCTGGTAGATGATGGTGGCACCACCAAGGGTGTCGGAACAGAGCAGCGGGGGGGTCTCAGGTGCCTGGAAAGGTGCCGCCTCGGGGGGAATCTGCGGGGTGGGGACGTGGCCAAGCCTGAGAGGGGGCAGCTTGGACTCGAGCACTGCTTACCAAGCACCTCCTGGGTGTCAGGCACTTTACCTCTGCTGCTTTGTCTCATCCTCACACAACTACGCTGCCAGGTACTTATCAGCTCAGTGCCTCAGAGGAACCCACCGAGGCTCAGACAGATGAGGCAACTGGCTTAAGATCCCACAGCTAGTTAGTAGCAGAACTGGGGTCTGAACACAAGAGTGACTCTAGAGTCTGTGGTCTACCAGCACATAGTGGTGGTCCACGTTCTGGGGCACAGGAGGGGTAGGCGGTGTCCTCAGCTGTGAGACTATACTTGGCCTGCCTTGCAGCTACGTAAAGCGTAAAGTGTGGCCTTGTGGCTGAGCAGGAGTTTCTGGCTAAGTTCATGAGGAAGACAGAGGGAGAGGAGGCAGGCTTCCTTTTTGCCCTTCACCCACCCCTTCCTCCTGCTTCTTGCCTGGATGTGGCTAGAAGGCTGGAGCTCCTGCAGCTACACAGGACCATGAGGCAAACACAAAGATGAAAGTCGTATGCCTAGGATAGCTGAGGAAAAACATTGAGAGAGCTTGGTCCCTGATGACTGGCCACAGAGCTGCCACCCAGTTAGCCCTGAGCTGCTGACCTTTGGACTTTTTTTATGTGAGAGAATAATAAACTATTGCCACAATTAAACTTGTATTTCCATTCTCTATTACTGGCACTGGAAAGCCATGCCCACTCGGAGCTGAGGACTGACATGTCTATGACCTCATCTGCTCACCTGGAGAAGCTGGGACCATTTTGTTGTCCCCAATATGTAAATGAGGATGCTGGGGCCTAGAGAGGTGACACGACACTGTCATCCTGGCCCCTGCTCCTGAGACTCTTCTGTCTGCTGCCCGCTGGGCTGAGCTTACCTCAGAGGGTCCCGGGGAGGTGGGGGGCGGCCCAGGGGCTGCGCCATGCTGCTGCTTCAGCTCCTCAATCTGCTGCAGAGAGAAGAAGGGGCGCCGGCGGGACGGGGGCTCCTCCGGGTGGCGCCGCCCCCACTCCTCAAAGCTGCCGGCGTGCCGGCACCGCACGTGCAGGCGGAGGTTCTTCTTGTGGCGGGTGCTGAAGTGGCAGTACTCGCAGGCAAACGGCTTGGCCCCTGGAGGCACAGGTGGAGGGGTGCTTGGCCTTCCCCACCCCCTCCAGGAAGCCTTCCATGATCCCCAGGGCCTCTCTGATGGACTCACTCCCTGGGCTTCACTCCCCACGACAGGCAAACACATGCTGCTGTCTTCTCTAGCGGGGCAGGACAGAAGGGAACCAGGCCCACCTCGGGCCTCACAGCCGTCCCAGCGGCGTTTTACTTTCATGTCAGGTGACCACACTCTTCTCTTAGGAATCACCTCCCCTGGGCAGACAGGGATCCGGCCCACTAAAATGTCTAATCTCCAGTGTGCCCGTCAGAGGGCTGGGCACCGAGGAGGAGAAAGAACCAACTGTTCTGTCCACCTTCTACAGGCCAAGCACGTGATGCCGCTTCTCCTACTTCATGTGTGAGGCTGGGGCCTCCAAAAACACCTCTTCCCCAGCACCCAGCGCCCAGTGCAGACGGGGCTCCAGACACCACCGGAACCCACTTGTATAACACCGGATAGGAGGTGCTCTGACTGCCCCCTCAGAGCTCAGAGAGGGCAAGTTGGCCCTGGGCCACCCAGGGAAGAGCTGGCTTAGGCGAGGAGAGTGGGCGACACCCCAGAGGGGATTTCCTTCTGTGAGGCCCGGGCTGCGGAGGGGGAGGCAACGGACAGAGCCGAGCCTGCCGGTGAGGGGCATGGCAAGTTGAGGGCTCACCGTGGTGGGGTGGGGCCGGCCTGACCTGTGTGCTTGACAGCCACATGGGAGAGCAGGAAGTCCTCTCGGAAGGTGCGGTAGGGGCAAAAGCTGCATTTGAATGGCTTGTCGCTAACGTGGGACAGCTGGTGGTTCAGCAGTGCCTTCTTGTCCTCACAAACAAACTCACAGAACTCGCACTTGAACCTGGAGGTGGTGAGAGGGAGGGCAGCTGAGCGGTGGGGTCGGGTGGGGTGCTCCAGCCCCAGGGGCCTCCTCGGGGCTATACCTGCGGTTGGCGACAGCCTGGATATGCGTGAGCAGGTGCATCTTAAAGGTGTAGCGCTTCTTAAAGGACTTTCCACACTGTGAGGGGTAGGGTGAGTTAGAGACGGGGGACTGCCCCGGAGAGGCCGCGCCCCTGCCCCCGGCCCCACCCACCTTGTCACACATGTGGGGCTTCTCAGTGCTGTGTGTCTTCATGTGCTGTGTGAGTCTCTTCTGCATGGGGTACACACGGCCACACACAGGGCAGGGGAAGGAGCTCAGCTTCGGGGTCTGGGAAAGGACAAGAAGGAACCAGATGGAGAGAGAAGTAGGGAGGAGAGACGGGAACACCTTACCTCCTGCCCCCACCTGACAGGCAGCCCTCAAGCAAGCTCCCTTCCCGGGCCAGGCCCTCGACTCACCGGGTCTGGCCTCTTCTTCCTGAGGGAGAAAGGCATAGGGGTTAGACCACTGCTTCCCCCGAAACCCACCACAAACTCTCTCACTGACCGGGCCGCCCCAGCCCCGAGTGTCCCCACTGCTCAGCCGAGCCCTCCTCTCAGGACAGGGTTTCCCCAAGTGCAGCTTGCTGGGAAATGCTCAGAGGCATGCTGTAAATAAATTCTAGAATGGGAGCGCTTGGGGGGATCAGTCGGTTAAGTGTCCGACTTCAGCTCAGGTCATGATCTCATGGTTCCTGGATTCTAGCCCCATGTTGGGCTCTCTGCTGACGGCTCAGAGCCTGGAGTCTGCTTTGGATTCTGTGTCTCCTTCTCTCTCTGCCCCTCTCCTGCTCGTGCTCTGCCTCTCCCTGTCTCTCAAAAATAAATAAACGTAAATTAAAAAAAAAAATAAATGCTAGAATGGTGCCTTCTTTATGTCACAAAATACATGTGCATTTTAAAGGCCCTGAGAAATCCTGCAGGAAAGAGCTAGTGAAGCAGGTGTTCAAGCTGGTGTCCCTAATCTTACTTCCCCTCTCCCCTTTTTTTTTTTATTTTAATATTTTTTTTAAATTTATTTCTAGGAGAGAGAGAGAGACAGCGTGAGCAGGGGAGGGTCAGAGAGAGGGAGATACAGACTCTGAAATAGGCTCCAGGCTCTGAGCTGGCAGTCAGCACAGAGCCCGACGCAGGGCTCGAACCCACAAACCACGAGATCATGACCTAAGCGAAAGTCGGACGCTTAACCGACTAAGCCACCCAGGCATCCCTCCCTCTCCCCTTTTCTTAAGAGAACCCATAAGCATCGTGGACAGCAGCCTTTTCCACAAGTACAGTTTGAAAGCCACTGTTCTTCTGGATTCCTGTGTCCAACCTCTGCTCACATACCACCCCAGGCAGAGTGAACTCCTTCCTGAAGCTGTAGATCTAATTACAACTTAGTGAGCAATCACGGGGCCCCTAAGGATTTTCCTCCACCCATCTGTCCCATGTCTGCTCTGTCAGTGCTCTGAGAGTTGGGAGTCTGCAAGATCTTCAGATCATTTTCTGAGCGTCTTTAATCCCCTCAACGATAGCCCCCATCTTGCAAAGCTCATAGCAGGGAGAAGACAGGACAAGAACCCGACAGGCCCTGCTACTGCTCTGGGCCAAGTAAGCCGGGATGAACAGCCTTATCTTTCAGATGTCTGTGATGTGCTGTGAATGGTGCAGCTCAGAGCAGGTGCTCGGTAAAGGGGGGACGTGGTTACGCTGGGCCTCAGCTTCCTGCCCCGGCCCACCCCACCCACGCGCACTGACCGGTCTCGGCTGTGTACTGCTGCGTGCCGGGCCACGTCCTTCCGGTAGACGCTGGCATAGCTGCATTCGCCACACTTGTAGGGCTTACTGCCCACGTGATTGAACATGTGCTCCTAGGGCAGAGGCAAACGGACAGTGGGCTTGGGCCGGCCTCCCCCTCGCCCCCAAGCTGTGCCCACAACAGCCTCAGTGCTGCCGTGGGAGCCACTCCCAGAACGAGTGCAGGAAGGGCCGGAGCCTGTTAAGGGCTGGGGACTCCCCCCAACGAGGGCATGTCCTCTGCACCAGGCTCTGTGCTGGCTCACCGTCTGAGAGAGGCAGCAAGTGAGGCTCACAGGGAGTAACGTGCTGGGGCCCCACAGTGAACCTATGAACGGCCAAGCTGGGAGCCAAACCCAAGCGGCACAGCCCACTGCACTCTGACCCAACCCAGCCCCCGCAGGGGTCCAGAGGACGACTTCCAGGTCACAGGTCCCCATTTGAGGGAGGAAGTGCCACATGCAGAAAGCACAGGGGCTTCAGGCCCCACCCCCCTCTACAATGGCCGATGCTCTGCCTCACTTTGGTCAAGCCACGCCAGTTTCCCCAAGTCGGTAAAACAGGACTATCGATACCTACAGCCTCTTCAGGCTGCGCGAGTGAGCATTCTGAGCACGCGTACCAGCCCCAAGCACCGGATGAAAAATGCTTAGGGTCACAGCAGGCCCACTGGCACTTACAGGGAAATGACAAAAAGGAACCCCTTTCTTGAGACACCTTACTGCCATCTACTGGGGAACTTTCTAACACACAGAATTAGATAAAGCTGGTTTGCCAGCAAGTGTGGCGAACAAGTCTGTGCAGCCTGCGGCGTGAACAGCACCCCCCTCCCCAGATGTGACACCACCGCGCAGTGTGCAGCCTGCAAAAGTGCCTGTGGCACCTCCCTAGCTCCTTCAGCACCGCAGCAGCCCAGACAAGTACCTACGAAGGGTCAGGAGAAGGTGCCAGCAAACCTGCTGACTCCACTCCCTCCTGGCTCGGCAGGCCTCCACCCTGGCCCCGCACCCTGCCTCCCCTGCCCTGCTTTCCCTTCCCTGCCGAGCACCTTGAGCGAGGACCAGCGGCGGGAGCGGTAGCTGCACTGCAGGCACTTGAAGAGCTGGGGGTCCCCGGCCTCATGGGAGTTGACGTGGAAGCGCAGGTCCTCATGGGACAGGAAGCGGGAGCCACAGATGCGGCACAGGAAGGGCCTCAGCAGCGGTTTGGGGGACTTGTAATAATACCTGCCAGGAGGGTGGTGGGAAGAGGTGTGGCGGGCCGGGGCTGCCAGGCTATTTACCCCCACCCACCCTCACGTCTGCTCCACGTACTTGCGGTATTTCTTGCCGAGGAAGCGCCTGGAGGGCCGACCCCGGCGGCGGGGTGGGGCGTCGGGCTCGTCCTGGCAGGAGGGGGCCGCATTCTCTGCATCTGACTGGCTCACGCCGGGGTCCCCGGGGCCCCCGTCGGCCTTGCCCAGGGCCAACAGGCATCCTGGGCCGGAGGAGCTGGGTGCCTCGGGGTCCTGAGGCTCTGGAGGGCTCTGGCCGCTCTGGGAACTCACCAGAGACTCTCCTTCCACACCTGTCATGGACACAGTGGCAAATCAGCCGTGGCTATACCAGGACAGATGTAGACAAGTGTGCCAGGGGCCAGTCGGACCCTCAAACATGGTCACTGACGACTGATGGGCACGTCAGGCCACGGGACAGACGCAGACAGACACAGGCAGCGGGCGGTGTGGACACAGGCCTCGCCTGCACCTGACATGCTGCTAGCACAGCACAGCTGACACAGGACAGTCTGCAGTGGCAGCAGGAGACCTGGCGACCTCCCCATCAAGAGACTTGCGCGCTGGCTCGGCTCGGACACCGGCCTTCGGTGCCTCCTCAGGCAAGGCCACCGCCCTCTCCGAGTCTCATTTTCCCATCCATCAGATGAAGCTGATAAGTGCTGCTCTAGTGACCTCATGGAAACATTCTAGGGTCTGGGAGCAACAGCAGTACTTCAGCCTTGGCCTTCCCTGGGGAAGCCACTGGCCAGAGGGTGGATGGGAAGAAGGGAGAAAACAGAGCGACACTCCTAACCTTCTGAAGTCTGAACCACTGGAATTTGCTACTATTCAAAACCACCAATTGTACCCCAATGCAATGTTTTAAAACTCATAAGCGACACTGACAATGCCAGTAACATCTTGTTTCTTGATTGGGGTGCGTTCACCTTGAGAACATTCCCTAAGGCCTGCGCCTGGGACATGTGTGCCTTCCCATACAAATCTACACTAAAAATGCATAACCATCTCCCGTGAAGTATATGTACAGAAAGAGTTATCATCGTGTGTTTTACGGGGGGTATATTTACTCCTTAAAGCGACCCTGAAAGCCAGGTGCTATCACCTCCATTCCTAACAAGAGAACAGGGGATTCAAGAGCAAAGTAACGGGCTTGGAGTCACACAGACCGTAGGTAGCAGGGCCATTCGCGGCCATGCTCGTGCTTTCTAGTCCCCAGCCTGTAATGTTCCAAGTCAGTGTTCCTTGGACAGTCTCAGACCTCAGAATTGGTCTCATTTCAGCAACCACACTCACAACTTATGTTCTTAATTCAACTATAGAGATTCCCACTTCTCCTGTGCTCGAACACCTCACCACCGAGAGGCCCTGTCACAAAGCTGGTATCTTGCTTACATCAGGGTTTCTCAAGCTTGGTCTAGGAGGGCCGTCCCTTTACGAGGGGGCCTGCAGGTGGCCCTGGTTTGACACACGCTGCCCCGCGCGGCACACTCAGTCCCCAGGGCTCCACAGAAGCAAGCAGGGAAGGAGGCCGTCCCTCAGCGCCCCCCATGGTCCACCCCACCAACTCCCACCTTCTGGGAGGTCCGCAGTCTCCAGGCGAGGCAGCTTCCGAGGCCGGCCAGGTCTCCTGCGGGGTCTTGGTGTGCTGGGAGCAGGGCGCTGGGGCCGTAGCTGCCGGCCCCGAGGCTCATCCTCGGCCGGATTGTAGTCACTGTCCTCTGCGGGGACCGGAACAGAAGGTGGGCATTGGTGCTGGACCCGCCCTTCCAGCCCTGACCCCTGGCCCCGCTTCCTTGGGAAGAGGCCCTCTTTCCATCCCTGCTGACTCCTCCTTCAAGCGTTATCAACCAGTGATGCCTCCTCCAAAAATCCCTCCTGGCTTCCCCCTGGCTCACTATGAGCCCCTCTCTCCAAGCCTCTGCAATCCTCTCTCTGCACCTTTCCTGACTCCTATCACTAACTCAGGCAGCACCACTATGGGAATTAGAAAAAGGTATGCCTTCCTTAGGACACTTTACGGCCACTGTTAGAAGACAGCTGGAATAAACACTGAAGTCTACAAACTCTGATGACTGTGCTGTTCCAGTGCAGAAGCCACTGGCCATATGCAACTACCGAGAGCATGTGCCTGGCCTACGCTAACACAAAATTAAGTGTAACATACACAGTGGCCTCCAAAAGACTAGCATAAAAACAGAAAGTAAAATAACCCACTGATAACTCTGATTGAGCTTGATTTTTATCTTTTTCTTTTAACTTTTTATTTATTTTTAAATGTTTTAATACTTTATTTATTTTTGAAAGAAGGAGAGTGTGTGAGCAGGGGAGGGGCAGAGAGAGAGGGAGACACAGAATCTGAAACACGGTCCAGGCTCTGAACTGTCAGGACAGAGCCCAATGCAGGGCTCAAACTCGTGAACTGCAAGATCATGACCTGAGCTGAAGTCGGACGCTAACTGACTAAGCCACCCAGGCGCCCCTCCTTTAATTTTTTAAAATATAGCTACAAAAAAAGTTGTTCATATGCAGCTTATTCTATTTTTCTGGGATAAGTGCGAAACGTGGCCCTCTTAGAGGAGGTGATCTTTTTTAGTGCGCAGCCTGCACAACCACACGCAGTGGTCCTGACCCCAGAGCCCCAACTCCTCTGTCTTACACTGGAGGTACACGCGTGTACCAATTCCTCCTAACCAGCCCTCCATGTGGGCCAGAGGGAATTCGGTATCTGTAGATGGGTATGGGGATGGCACTCCCAAGAGCTAAGGTGGCCTACCCTCCAGGTCATCAATGGCACCGGCGTCGACAATGTCATCATCGTCTTCCTCCTCTGGCCCCTCTTCGTCCGGGGTCTTGGCAGAGGTGCCCCACTTCCTGACCAGACGCCCTTTTTTACCAGCAGCGGCTGCTGCTGCTGTGAAGAGAAGAGAAGCTTGCCGCGTCTGGCTGGCCCCCGCTCCCCTGCCCCTGTGCAATCCCAGCCGCACAGGCCACCGTCAACGCACCTGGTCGGAAGTGGCGCTCCCGCATGTGGCGCAACAGCGTGGCCTTGGTGCTGCTCCGGTACTGGCACATCTTGCACTTGAACTGCTGTACCACCACCACTTCCATCATGGCCTCCAGGCTCTGCAGGTCTGGCTCCTCGGTGCCGGAGCTGGGGGGCGGCTGTGCTGCGGAGCTGGGCCTACCCCGTGCCTCCTCAGGGGGCTCCAGGCACGTGGATGTGGGGCCGTCAGCCAGGGCCTCGATGGCTGCCAGGCTGTGGGCCAAGGTGGAACTGGACATCGGCGAAGCCATGGGGGCACCTGCGGGTGGGTAGGTGAGGGAGAGGGAGGGAAGGGAGGCGGAGGGGAAGGTTGGCCATGAGCAACAGCTGCCCCTCCCAGGCAGGCCCAGGGATCCCAGAACCCCAGCCCCCACCACAGCGACAGTGGGGAAACCAGGGCTCAGGGCAATGGGTAACCTGCTAGGATCACACAGTGAGTTTGTGCCAGGGCCCTCCCCCGCCTCCAACTCCCTCGGCCACTGCAGGGCTCCCCGGGGCTGCTGCCGGGGGTCTCACCGTCGTCCGGGCCCTGCAGGATCAGGTACCGTGCAGTCTCGGTCCCGCCATCCTCAGCACTGGTTACGGTGATGCAGCCTGGGCAGAGATGGGGGGAGGGGATTCCCAGCTGACAAGGACAATTGTCACTGCCCACATTCATTCTGGCTTACCTATGCAACTACGAACCAGCTGAGCCTCCTCTGTGGCCTGGCCCTGTGTGCGTCCCCCCGGGACAGGGCTGCTGGGGGTCCGGTGTGTGTGACAGGCTGGCCCCGTAGCCGGCCTACACTCACGCAGATGCCTCGGCTGCCCCAGCTGCCCCGCCTTTGACCCCTAAACCTGGAGAGTCTCCCTTCCTGTCTCCCAACTTCTCCAGGGTCAAGGCCTAGCCCCTGCATCACTTTATCAGGGTTGGCTTTCCACGCCGCCCCAGGACTATTCGAAGCCTGCGGCCTTTACACCAGTAACAACAGAAGGTACACTGGGGCAAATCAGGGGTACAGAACCTGGAGTCAGGCTGTCCGAGCCCACGGCCCAAACCTGCTGGGGGCAGTGGGTCCTCTGTACCGCAGAATTCTCCTTGCGACTCTGAGGATGGTAACAGCACCTACCTTTGGGGGTCACTGGGAGGGTTAATGAGCTAGCATACGTCAAGCGCTTAGAACGAACTCCGGTACGAAGTTAGGTATTATTATTTCTATATTAATTGTTTATCACGTGCCAGGCACTACACTGAACTGTCTTATTAAATCGTCCCCTCACTTACCACTATGAGACAGAGACCACTGTTCCCGTCACACACTTAGAGTGGCAGGGTTATCTGCCTACATTGGCATGGCCGGTTCTGCTGGGCCCCACGGGGAAGACCCCTGTGGGCCTGGCCTTGCCGCCCTCTGCCTGACTCACTTGGGATGAGGTCTGGCCCGATGGTGGACTCGATGATCTTGTCAATGGCTGAGCCCAGGTCCGAGGAAGAAGCCGCGCAGTCGGACACCAGCATGTTGGGGTCCGGGAGCGCGCTGGAGTGCACCAGGGCAGCGGGGCCACCTGCTACCCCCTCCACTGGCCCACGGGACACGGAAGACGAATCAGGCAGGTAGCCGTGGGGCAGGGGGTCTGTGCTCGAGCTGCTCTCAGACACCTCCTCCTGGGTGACAGGAAACAGGAGAGAAGGATTTTAGGAGCCACGGAGCGGGCAGGGCCAGTTGCCACCCACCAGAGCTCCATGGTTGTGGTGAGCAGAGGCATCCACACCGTCAGCCGAACAGATGACCAGGAGAAGCCCTCTAGTCACAGAGCCACATGACAACAAGTCGCAGGGTCCCCAGCTCTGGTCAGGTAAGAGGCCCCGTAATCCCCACACCCACACAACAGCCAGCCAGAACTATTTTCACTGGGCTTTTGAATGAGCTATTTCCTCTGGCTGAAATGTTTCCCAGCGCTGCACCACGGCCAATTCCTGCCCAGCCTTCCCGCTGCCATTTACCTGGTACCTCTTCCAGGAAGCTAACCCTGACCCCCAAGGCCAAAGCAGGACCCCTCTGTCCTTGGTGCTGCAGTTGTCTCTGGCCCCCACCATGGTTCACTCTCTAGTGTAAGATCTCCGAAGTCACACTGTACTTTCCATTAAGGTGGGGTCCACATCTGTCTTTGTGCTCTGCTACATCCCCAGGGTCCAGCACAAGCTGGGCACAAGGTAGGCCCATCTCTGCTGAATTAACGAAATCCTGGACCCCATCATCGTTGTGATGATGTGAACACAATAACTGTTTCCATTGCTTTGTATATGCTAATTCATTCAATCCTCACAAAAGCATATGTATTATCACCCCCACTCTCCAGATGAGAAAACTGAAAGCTAGAAGTGGGGTGGCATGTCCAAGATCACAGAGCCAGGAATGGCAGAGCCCGAAGGCGATAGTTTTGTAAAGCATTTCCAAGAGCATTCTCTCCGAGGCAGGCATTCCTGCTCCATTTTACAGACAGAAGAATGAAGCTCAGTGAGGTCTCCCGGTGAATCAGAGCTAGAGGCAAGACGTGAAGCAGGACACCTGCGTCTCAAAGAGGGAAGATAGTGGGTAGTGGAGCGGGTAAGGCCGCGGCTTAGATTTAAACCCTGGCTCTTGTCTGCTTGCTCTCTATGCCTCGATTTCCCTCCCCGTAAGATGTGGAAAAGAGTGATGTGCCTTACAAGGTATGTGGCTGAACTAGGAAAATTCGTGTTAGGGGCTCGGCATGGTGCCTGACACACCGTAAACCAAAACCAAATATTAGTTCCAAGCCGGCCTTTCTGGCTCCTGCCCTTGGCTGCCAGGCATGCCGCCTGCGGTCCCTGCCTCCACCCACGCCGGCCAGCACGGTCCATACCAGAGAGCTGCTGCCGCGGTCGGAGCTCTGTCCCACACCGGAGTCGTCGGCCTCAGCCGGCCCCGGCGCGGCCGCGGCGTCGCTGCTGTCGGCCGACACGGCTTCAGAGGTGCCCACGCCCAAGCCGCTCTCAGAGGGCTCCTCGGGGCGGCCAGGCCCAGGGGCCGCGTCGCTACTGCTCTCCACCTCGTTCTCCTCCATCAGCTCGGGGGGCCGCCTGACAAGGAGGCGCAGGGTCTGGATCCTTCACTCTGCCAGAAGAGGTGGCGCGGGCTGGAACAGGTGGGCCTCCTCCCCGGCCCCGGCCCCCACGGCCCACCCAGCTGCACCCGTGCGCCCATTTCGCAGGTGCAAAGACTGAGTCTCCGACGGGGAGAGGCTTTCTCGTGTACAGGGACAGGAGCTTAGGGAAAACAGGACCGAGAAGCCCGGCCTCGCAGTCCAGAGCCCTTCCCCAGCCCCAGGAGGGTGGTCAGTGGCCGGTAATCCTGACCCTCCCCGTCTCCCCTCCATGATGCCCGCAGCGTGGTTCGCTCTAAGAGCCCTATCGGGCCTCAGTGGTTCAGCCCTTCGGCCCCCCGAGTCCCCCCGAGTGCAGGGTCGGTGGTACAGCCCGCAGGCCCCCTGGGTCAGTGGCTCGCTCCCCCCTCCCCTGGTTCCCATGCGGAGGGGGCTGACAGCGACGGTCCCGGGGCCTGGCGACTCGGGGCTGTCCCCGGCGCTGCCTGCGCTCCAGGCCCGACGCCATCTTGCGGCGGCGCCGGGTTTCCGCTCAGGCAAGTGCGAGAGCGACTAAAGGGCCTGGGACCCCGGGGCCCTGTTCGGACAGCCCCGCCGGCCCGGGAGCTCGCCGCCGGCTATCCCCGCAGTCTGGCCCCACTTCGTGGCAGGGTGCAGTGGGGCGACCTGACTACCAGACGCTCACCTGAGGCTTTCGTAGCCGCGCACCTCGCCGACTCCGGCATCGACGAGGTCGCCATCCTCTTTCCCCCGCTGCGGAGGGACCCATCGGCCCACCGTGGGCCGGAACTACTTCCTACGCCGACCCAGAGAAAGACCGCTTTCCGGCGTGTCGGAAGGTCGCCCCGAAGCCTCAGAACCATAGTCCAGTCCGGAGAGAGTCTAGGGTTTTATATATCGCCAAGTATGGGCGACGGAGGCCGCTGGGGTTGGGAACTACTTTCTCGGTTGGCGGAGGGTTACACTGGAGTAATAATGCGACGTCACTGCTGGGTCCCTTTCCTGGGCCGCAGGGTTGGGCGCGGCGAAGGCTGCCCCACCGTTCGGGGGCGTGGCTCTCAGTGGCCTGGCCACGCCCCTCCCGGAACCGCTCCCGGGAGTGTGCGACGACCGGGAGGTTTTGACTTGGCGGGAGAGGAGTAGACATCATTAGTCATTTCGCCTGGCTCTGGACCAATGACTTAACGCTATTATCGAGCCTGATCGAATCCTTCCCGATTGGATTTGATGTGTCCTGGGCGGGAGTGAGCATATAATCCTTGTCCAGATGGGGAAACTGTTCGGGCCTGGAGATTAGAAGTGGCTGGTCCAGAGTCACAACAAGGCACTCAGAGAAATGGAGGGAATCGGTGCGCGGCCCTTAATGAACTTTGTATACGTATCTGTTGCATTAATAGAGCTGGAGGTCGAGACCTCCTCCACAACCCTCCTCTGCTCAGTGTAGACCTGTGTAGATGTATTTGAAGGTTACAGCCCTTCCCCTGAGGCTGCAAGTGCCACCTGTGACGCTGCTTTCTGTTTAAGCCTAGGTAGTGTTTTGTGAGGGAGCCTGGTGCCCTTGTTGGTGCCTAATTCTGCAGTGCGCAAGTTATCGTCCTCAATTGAAAAACACAAATGGGGTAGGAGAGGAAGAATCTCCAAAAGCTCCTGTTAAAGAAAAAACAAACAAACCAAAAACTCTTTAAAAAGGCAAAAGGTGCTCTGAGTTGTTAGAATTTGTGTGTACTTGAGTCTGAGGTTTCCCTGGTCCTTTACTAGGAGCAAGCTTTGGGAGGGGGAATAAAGCATGTGGCCTCTGGATGGGCTAGGCCCCCTCGTTCCCCCCTCCGTCCACCGCCATGCAGCAGGACCAGGCCCCCAGAGCAGCCCGGGAAAGCTGGGTCAACAATGGATGGTGGCAGGTTGGTTTTGTGCTCCCTGGGCAGGTTTCCTAGGGGGACCCGATTTCTCAGCTCTGCAGAGCCGCTCCCAAGCGCCACCACTTGCCAGTAGGATATATCCTGCCTCTGACCAAGTCACCTCTCCCAGGGTGTCGGGGGTGCTCGGGGCTAGTCCCACAGCACCCATTCCATCCCCAGCCCAACTAAGGCTCAACCTAACCTTGGCCTTTGCCACCAAATCACAAGATTGCAGAATGTCCTGATGTAAAAGGTAACAACCTCATCATGGAACAGAAGAGGAGCCCAAGGCCCAGAGACGAAAGAAAGCTCGTGGCCCAAGGTCACGGGTCCTTGGAAACAACATATCAGGGTCCTTCCATTACAAAGAGAATCCAGGGTTCCTCCCATCAAAACATGCAGTTTGTAGTTGTGGCCTCAGCTCTGATGGGGAGATTTCTTAGAAGCAGCGAAGTGGGTCTGGGTCAGAAGGACAGAGCAGACCACTGAGAAAAATGCTGAGAGGAACCAAGAGGGAAAAAGAAGGGAGGGGCGCCTGGGTGGCTTAGTCGGTTGAGCGACCGACTTTCGCTTAGGTCATGATCTCGCGGTTCGTGGGTTCGAGCCCCGCGTCGGGCTCTGTGCTGACTGCCAGCTCAGAGCCTGGAGCCTGTTTCAGTCTGTGACTCCCTCTCTCTCTGACCCTCCCCTGCTCACGCTGTCTCTCTCTCTCTCTCCTAGAGATAAATAAAAACCATTAAAAAAAAATTAAAAAAAAAAGGAGGGAAACCTTTGAATGAGCACCTACCACGTGGCAGGCTGTGCATGCGCTTTGCTGCATCATGATGCCTTAAGGAAGCAGGGGTTGTTCTCATTTTACACTGTAGAAAAGAAGAAGCTGAGGTTTGAGGAGGGGAGGTGATTTGTCCAAGGTCACACCACCAGAAGGGGGGGATGTATACACAGGTCTATCTGATTTCAAAGCCCCAAGCAATTAAGGAACCAAGTGCTATATGCTTAGTAATCGCAACACTTAAAATACTCTGTGCCAGCCACTGGTTGAAGCACTTTACCTACGTTAATTTATTTAATCCTCACAACCTGTGAGGTATTTGCCATTATTATCTCCATTTTCGGTATGAAGAAACAGGCACAGAACAGTAAAGGAATCTAAGTAGGGGATAGAGCTAGAGTAGAGGGCAATGTGGCTCCAGACTCCCCACTATTAGATTGTTGTGCCTTGCTCACATAGTAATAATAGTAATGGGTGTTACTCTAAGTGTTCTTTCCTGAGCTAAGCAGGGTGGTTACTATTTTCCCATTTTACAGATGAGGAAACTAAAGCCCAGAGAAAGAAAGTGACTTGCTCAAGATCACACAGCGAGTTTCTAATGGAGAGGGCTATGATCCTCAGTCAGAGCTCCTGCAGAAGATAATAATTATGCTAGTAAATGTTTACTGAGCACTTACCAAGTATCATATGCTACATTAGGTGCTTCGTATGCATTTTTACTTTTTTATTTAAAACAATTAAATTTTTTAATGTTTATTTTTGAGAGAGAGACAGAGTGAGAGCAGGAGGGGAGCAGAGAGAGACACACACACAGAATCCAAAGCACACTCCAGGCTCTGAGCTGTCAGCACAGAGCTGGATGCGGGGCTCAAACTGTGAGATCATGACCTGAGCCGAAGTCGGATGCTCAACTGACTGAGCCACCTAGGCGCCCCATAAAAAATTTTTTTTAAGTTTATTTATTTTGAGAAATAGGGTGGAGGAGGGGCAGAGAGAGGGAGAACTGTGAGATCATGACCTGAGCCAAAACCAAGAGTTGGACGCTTAACCAACTGAGTCACCCAGGTGCCCCAACATTTTTCAAAGTTTATTTTTTTATTTTGAGAGAGAGTGGAGGAGAGGGGCAGAGAGTGAGAGGGAGAGAGAGAATCCCAAGCAGGCTCCTCACTGTCAGCACAGAGCTTGACACGGGACTTGATCTCATGAACCGCAAGATCATGACCTATGCTGAAATCAAGAGTCGGATGCTTAACTAACTGAGCCTCCCAGACACCCCTTCATCTGCATTTTTATTAATGTTTTATTTATTTCTGAGAGAGAGAGAGAGGGGCAGCATGAGCAGGGGAGGGTCAGAGAGAGAGGGAGACACAGAATCCGAAGTAACCTCCAGGCTCTGAGCGAGCTGTCAGCACAGAGCCCAACGCAGGGCTCGAACCCATGAACCGTGAGATCATGACCTGAGCCGAAGTCGGATGCTTAACCGACTGAGCCCCCCAGGCACCCCTCATCTGCATTTTTAAACTGTAATTATCATAACCACCAGAGATCCTAGGGACTCTCAACATTCCCATGTGACAGATGAGGAACCTGCAGCTCAGGAGCAGTGAAGTGACTTGTTCAAGGTCATGTACTTGATGGTTAGCAGAGCGGGGATTCAAACCCTGGTTTCCTGACTCCCAGTCCAGTGCTCCTTCCACTAGATGCCCCAGGAGGGCAGCAGAGCTGAGAGTAGGCAGTCAGCACGTGGGTGCTCCAGGCCCCATCTCTACCTTCTATCTCGGTGCCACTGCCATCTATGGCTTTAGCTGAACCTGTTCTTAAAAACCTATTTATAGCTTAAAACCGTACCACCACTTGAGATAATGAGTCCCTTAAGTTGACTTCCCATGGTGTAAATTAAGGTTTCTTTTTATCTGTCCTAAATTTTTCTCTTTTAGGATTGGTGGAGAGGTAGAGAACAGTCTTAGGACCAGAACACTTGGATTCAGAAAACAGGCTGCAGTCCAGACGGTGTTTGCCTGTGACGGCAGTTCCTGAAACCCAGGCAGCAGGTGACCTCTATGCAGACATCTCTGATCATCACAGAGACATGAAGGATAGGCAGCGCCTGGATTTTCATGTCTTTTAAGGTGTCCTGTTGCCTGCGGTATCCCCAATACTTAGCGCAGTTTTGTATCAGGAGGAAGCCACTAGATTCCTATGTGTTGAATGAATCAATGAGCCCTCATTTTATAGACTAGGAAACAGAGACACAGAGTATCAAAGGTCTACCCAGGAAAATAAGATCCATACCAGATGATTCTAAAGAGGAATCTAATATGGAGAGTTAATTACAAAGTTTGTTGGGTGGGCAGAAAGAGCGACCCGGGGAAGCTGAGACAAATTTGGGATTATCAACACCTCAGGAAGCCAGGACCTCCCCTAGGGCTTCCTCTACCGGGAAGAGATGGTGTTACCAGTAACTGGGGCTACACAGAGGCGGCTTTCCCGCCAAAGCTGCCACTATGGAGGAGACGCAGCCACCCCCCACCCTCCCCAAGGCCGGCCGGGATGGGGAGAAATGGCCTGGCTTCTCCTTCATTGTACTCTCACCTCTCATCAGGGCTTCCCATGGGTTGAACCCAGCCAGAAGCCAGTTGGCAAAGGAGCCCAGGAAGTATGGTTTGCAGGGACCAGCCTCTGCCATAAGAAGTAGAGCAGAAGAAGGGCAGGGAATGGATTTGAAATAAACAAAAATTAAGTGGCCCAGATAGTCCCATACCTACGAAGAAGCCACATCATGTGTATGCCCCCCAACTCCATCTGATCCTTCTAAGGCTCTTCATCTTTCCACCGTCACCTTAAGCATCACTTCCTCCAGGGAGCCTTCCGGGACTCCTTCCCAGCAGAGTTGCTATCTCCCCAGTGTATGTTCCTCTAGCATGTTCTACACGCCTCTGTCATAACGTACACCTTAGTGTAATGCTGCCGCTTATCTCCCAGCCTCCTCAACAGATTTAGCCTCCCAAGGCCAGACTTAGGTTTGATTTTTTTTTTTTTTTTCTCTACCGGGAAGAAAATGGTTGTTGAATGAGCCAGGGGTAACATGGGGTCTGGAGTTGGGCCATACCTAGGGCGCAAATATCCCAGCACCTACATTTATATGTTGTGTGACCTTGGCCAGCCCTCATTCCCTCTGAGCCTTAGTTTCCTTATCTGTAAAATGAGAATAACAATACAAACTTTGAAGAGTAAAAGGGAGACTGTGTGGCGGCCCAGTTAAGCTCAGGTCCTGGAATCACACTGTCTATGGTCAGCCCCCACCTCTTCAAGTTACTCAACTCCACATCTCCACTGCCTCACCTATAAACTGGGGATGGTATTAATACTTCATACGGTATCTATGAGCGTTAACCGAAACAATGTATGGAAAACATGCAGGTTCGCAGTGAATGGGCTACTATCATCGTGTATGGGGCCCCACCCAGCAGCTGAGCTATGAATAGGTAACTTCCTAGTGGTATATAGCAAACAGGGATTTTGATTTTCTTATTTACCACTGTAGCTCCATTACCAACAATAGTTTCTGGGACATAGTAGGTGCTCAACCAGTCTTTGTTAGGCCATTGGCCAATGACCGAGTCCTATGTCATGATGTTATTCTGCCTCTGAGCCAGTGCTTGTGTGCCTTCCCCCTTGGCTCCCAGCACCACAGGGGATGCTTGTTCTCCGCCAGCCCAGCCCAGACCCGGACACGTCTACAGGTCAAGGGACCATTGCAGAAGGGAAGGCAGGGTGTACTGAGTCTGTCAGGAGGAGCCATGAATGGGAGACAGAGGTCTGGAGCAAAGGGCTAGCAGAAGGATCGAACATTTACTAAGCACCTACTGTGTACCAGATGCTGTACATACCTTGTGTTTCATCCTCACAGGAGCCTGCAAAGTGCCAGTCCTTCGCCCCATTTAAAGGTGACGAAATGGCAGTTCAGGGGATGAGAAAACTCGCCCAGGGTTGTGCAGAAATGAAGGGGCACAGCTAGACTTAAGCCCTGGACTGTGGACTGTTTGGTTCCTGTTCCTTCCATGGTCACAGTTGCCTCCCCAAGGGGAGGGGAATGGATTCTGAGCCTCAAGCCAGACAGGAAGCCCCAGCGGCCAACGCGGAGGCCGGGCTCAGGCTGAGTGACAGCTTGGGTGCAGGATTTTGACAGCTGTGCCGAGGCTGGCCCGGAAGCAAGCGGTGCTAAACTCGGGTGTCTGGGAACCGGAGCTGGGATCATGCAGACAAGAGATGGCCAGGGGCGGCAGCAGGGCGCCAGGGAGGTGCTGGGCCCCAGACAGAATAGCCTGCGGTCCCGCCGCCAACAGAAAAAGCTCCCCGTTAACTGGCTCTGTGACCTTGAGCAAGTCACTCAACCATCTCAGTTCAGCATCCCCGCTTGTCACACTGGGTCACCGTGCCTTCTGGGTTGTCATGGAGTTACATGAGCCAACTCCAAGAGACAGAACTGGGGCAAGTTCAGGCCAGGGCTCCGGCACTAATTTTGTTGTGTGATCTCAGGGAAGTCACTTCACCTCTTTGAGCCTCAGTTTCCCCAGCGGTAGAATGGTCATTGTACATGCCTCACCAGATTACCATGAGGATCTAGTGATTTAAGAGTATGGGCTCTGGGGGCCCCTGGGTGGCTCCGTGGATTAAGCATCCGACTCTTGGTTTTGGCTCAGGTCATGATCTTACGGTTTGTGGGTTCAAGCCCCACATCGGGTTCCGTGCAGACAGTGCGGAGCCTGCTTGGGATGCTCTCTCTCTGTCTCTCCCCTGCTCATTCTCTCTGTCTCTCTTTCAAAAAAAGAAAAAAATAGAAATTATGGGCTCTGGAGTACAATTGCCTGGATTCGAATCATGCTTCTTCCCTGATAGGCTGTGAGCCTTTTCCAAGTTGGTTCATTCTCTGTACCTCAGTTTCCTCCTCTGGAAACTGGAGAGGAACATAAGCATGCTTGTTTCATGGAGGTGTCGTGATTAAATGATACAATCAACAGAAAGAGCATAGAACAGCAGCTGGCACCAAAAAGCTCTCTGTCACTCTGAGTAATCACTAGCCCTGGGTCTGGCATCTAATAGTGACTGGTCCTTGCCACATGCCAGGCACCACTTTAAACTCTAATCCTCAAAGCAGTCTTGTGAGATCAGTGACATTACTGTCCCATTTTGCTCACGGGGAACTGAGCTATTCAGGGGTTCAATGACTTGCTGTAGGTCACGCAGTGATCAGAGGAGATCCTGTGCCACGGCACTCCTTCATTCCTAATAAAGGCTTCATTCCTTCCATAAAAGGAAGCTATTAGAATATCTGTGTTCCCTGCAAGCGTTATACGAAGGCAGGAAGATGGCAATTACTTGTGTCCACGTGAAGTAGGCCCAAATGCACATTAAAGGGTGGGGAAAGCCTGGGTGAGGGTAGCAGAGTGGAGGCGTGGAGGGACCCAGCCGCTCAACTCGCGTTCGTTCCCAGCAGGGGGCGCCCGCTGCCTCTGTCTGGTCCTAGAGACTGGAACCAGGCCTCTTGGCTGGTGGCCCGAGCTGTGAGTGACCTGTCCAAGCAGATTTGGGGACCCCGTGGAGGGGCAGCAGAAAGTGACAGTGTTATCCTGTATAAAGCCAGAGGCATGCCAAGAGGGACCCGTCTCCCATGGTTCCCAAACTGGGCTGCATCACACAGAGCCTCCAGAGGATGTGGAAGCTTCAGCCCCATCTGGTCCCTCCCCCACGACAGAGTCCCGTGGGTGACAGGCCAGAGATCTGAAACCTTTAAAACTTTAAAGAAATACTGTGCAGGCATGGAAATCGATCATGCTCAAAAATGTAATGTTGAGTGGAAAAGCAAGTTGTCAAAGGTACTGACTTTAACATGTGTGTATGGGGGGTTGCAGACGGTGGGTGGAGAGCCCAAGGCAAGAATGCAAATAGAATGCAAATAGAAGCATCTATTTGCTTCTGCAAATATGCAGATCCCATCTGCATCCCACCTCATCCCCCCCCCCACCCCGTGTGTTGGGTGCTCCAAGTTCCACTGTTTATTCTCCCAACCCATCCCTTATCAAACAGTTGGCCCTTGGCCATCCCTCTGGTCTAACGGTGTGCATCCAGGAGGAGGGCCCTGGAAAACATCCTGCATAGGTTCTATATAACACTGGAGGCTATCTGCAAGGGGAGTCCTGGGGTCCTGTGTACCCCGAGTGTAGTCTCAAAGAGGCTCAGAGATGCAGCATGTGTGCTCCCTGTCCATGAAGAAGGGGCACAGACAGAGAAGAGCCAGAGGGACACCCCTATAAAGCTCTGGACCCAAGGCCTGACTTGCTTGGGTCTAAGAGCTAGACTGCAAAAATTAACACTATTAATATACAGGATGAAATATACAAAACAGTATGTTTTTTACTGATTGATATGGAAGTCTTAAAAAGAATATCAAGGCATAGGAATAAAAACACGTATGTCTGATAAAACCAAATTCAGAATCGTGGTACCTTTAGGGGAAGAGGAGGGGGAAGGTCATAGAAAACTGCACAGGGATCTTCAAATTGTGTCTGTCATGTTAAATTACTTCACCTGGGTGGTGAGAACCTGAGGTTGCTTCATTTTTATTCATACTTTTCCTGTGCCTAAGCTGTTTCATAATTCAAAAACTAACCCTCAAAAGTAATATTTAGAGGCGGCTAGGTGGCTCCATTGGTTAAGCACCCAACTTCGGCTCAGGTCATGATCTCGTGGTTCATGAGTTCAAGCCCCACATCAGTCTCTGTGCTAACAGCTCAGAGCCTGGAGCCTGTTTCGGATTCTGTCTCCCTCTTTTTCTGCCCCTGTCCCACTCGCACACACACTCTCTCTCTCAAAAATAAGTAAACATTAAACAAAATTTTAAAAAGTGATATATAAAAAAGCAATATATGTTCATAGTTTAAAAATTCAAGAAGTGCAAAAAGATATGTTAAGGTAAAAATCTCTCTCCCTGCCCCTCAATGTTACTGTGACTTCCTAGAGGTAACCACTGTCATGAAGTCCTTGTGTACTACACAGAAACACTTAAGAATCTGCACACGCTGGATATTAATACTAATTGCCATAGACCTTGTTCCCTCTGCACCCCAACACACACTTAACAGTTCTTGTGTTGGATAATTTTCCATGAAAACATATAGATATATCTTGTTCTTTTTTTTTAAGTTTATTTATTTAGTTTGAGAGAGACAGAGACAGTGCCAATGGGGGAGGGGCAGAGAGAGAGGGAGACAGAGAATCCCAAGCAAGCTCTACACCCAGCCACACGAAGCCAGATGTGGGGCTTGAACCCACACAATCAGGAGGTCACGACCCGGGCAGAAACTAAGANCCGCGAGATCATGACCTAAGCGAAAGTCGGACGCTTAACCGACTAAGCCACCCAGGCGCCCCTATCTTTTCCTTTTTAATGACTAAAGGGGATTCACTAGCCAGTGGATGTGCCATATTTAACCAATTCCCTACCAATGGCCACTTACATTCATTTGTTTGTTATTATAAACAGTGAAGCAAAAAATACCTTTGAACCTGTATGTCTCTTTGAGTTGCAAGGATAATACAATGAACTCTTGTGTAAGTATATTTGTAAGAAAAAAAAATCCAGCAGTGAAATTGCTGGGTCAAAAGTTATGTCCATTTAAATTACGGTATTTCAAAATTACATTCCCAAAAGTTTGCACCAATTTACATTCTTAGCAACGATATATATGAGGTTGTCTGTTATTCCATGCCCTCAGCAACACTGGATTGTTTGTCTTGTTGATTTGTAAGAACTCTTTGTATATTGTGGAAATGAATTTTTTGTATCCCCTTTGAATTGCAAAATTGTTCCCCCTAGTGAGGCATCTGGAATTTTTAAGTTGACTTTAAAAATTGCATTCCTATTTATCTTGCTAATTGAGTGAAATTCGCATAATATTAATCATTTTAAAGCTTGCAATTCAGTCCTATTTAGTATATTCATAATGTTGTGCAGCCACCACCTCTACCTAGTTCCAAAATATTTTTATCACCCCAAAAGAAAACCTCATACCCATTAAGCAATCTATCTTCATCCCCCTGCCCATCAGGGTCATTTGTTTTTATTTTGTTTTGTTCTGTTTTTTTGTTTTCTTTTTTTGCCATTTGTTTTTCTGTAGTAAAATTTATTCATCTTTTTTTCATAACAGCTTTGTAATTTTTGTATTGTGCACAGAAGTGCTTTCCTCACTCTAAGATTATTAAAAAGCAAAGAACTTAAAGACTATTAATGGTTAGTGAAATCTTAAAACCTGGGAACCAGGATTCACCCTCAGTGAGGTCTTGGAGGGCAAGCACCATCGTTCTCATCTTTTAGCACCAAGCACGAAGTTAGAGAATAAGCATTCAGTAAATGTTTGTTAAAGGCAATTCCTACCTCTAGATTATAAAAGGAAAACGCCTCACATTCTCTTGTAGCCCTTTTTGGGTGTTTTTTTTTTTTTCTTAATTAACATTTTCATCCATCTGGAATTTATTTTGGTAAGTTGGAATGAGGTAGAGATACGGCTTTATTTTTTTCCAAGTGGCTAGCCAGTTGAACCAACACCATATTGAGTAATCTGTCTTCCCCCACTATTTTGAAATGCCACCTTTAGCATATACTAAATTCCCACATGCATTCAAGTCTATTTCTGGACTCCCTCTCCTTTCTCGTGACCTCTCTGTCTGGGATTCTGGATTGTTTAAAGCTCCCCCGGTGATTCTGATGCAGTCCATCCGTAGCTGGTACTTATCTATGATGAGATATGTGTGCGGATTCTTAGCAGAATGAAGGAAAATAGTGTCATAAAGTTAAATTGCATTTTAAGGGCCCATCTTCTCTTTTGAGAAGAACTTTTAAAAGTTTTAAATAAATGTTGGGGCGCCGGGGTGGCTCAGTCGGTTAAGCGTCCGACTTCAGCTCAGGTCATGATCTCACGGTTTGTGGGTTCAAGCACCGCGTCAGGCTCTGTGCTGACGGCTAGCTCAGAGCATGGAGCCTGCTTTGGATTCTGTGTCTCCCTCTCTCTCTGAACCTCCCCTGCTCATGCTGTCTCTCTCTCTCTCAGAAATAAATAAAACATTAAATTTTTTTAAAGTTTTAAATAAATGAATGCTGATAATAGTCATTCTTGCTTATTTTTAAGTAAAAACTTGAACTTTTTTAAATTTTAGAGTGAGAGTGCACAAATGGAGGAAAGGGAGAGAGGGAAAGGGAAAGAGAGAGAGAGGAAAGAGAGAGAGAGAGAGAGAGAATCTTAAGCAGGCTCCACACATTCACCATAGAGCCCAACACTGGGCTCAATCCCATGACCCTGGGATCATGACCTGAGCCAAAATCAAGAGTCGAACACTCCGACTGAGCCACCCAGGCACCCCTGTTTTTAAGTAAATTAAAAAAAAAAACATTAAAAAATGTTTATTTTTGAGAGAGAGAGTGCAAGTAGGGGAGGGGCAAAGAGACACACACACACAGAATCCGAAGCAGCTTCAGGTTCTGAGCTGTCAGTACAGAGCACCACTCAGGGCTCACGAACCGGAACCATGAGATCATGATCTGAGCTGAGGTTGGACACTGAACCGACTGAGCCACCCAGGCACCCCAAGTAAATTTTTAAAGGAGTATGACGCACACAGGGAAGTGTGCACAAATCTTAGGTATATACGGCTTGAAGAATTTTCATGGAGTGAATATGCACATGTTAGCACCCTAGAGCTGTTCTGACAGATGATCACAAACCTGGTGGTAAAACAACAGAAATTTATTTCTTGGTTTTGGAGGCCAGAAGTTTGAAATCTAGGCATCAGCTGGCCCGTGCCCCCTCTGAAGCCTCTGGGGGAGAATCCTTCCTTGACTCTCCCAGACTCTGGTGGTTCCAGGAATTCCTTGGCTAGTGGCCGCATCCCTCCATCCTCTGCCTTTGCCTTCACATGGCCTTCTCTGTGGCTCCGGGCAGATATCCCTCTGTCTTTCTCTTTCTCTCATAAGGACATCAGTCATTGGATTTTGGGCACACCCTTATCCAGAATGACCTCTCAAAATCCTTAACTCAGTTACATCTGCAAAAACCCTTTTTCTACATAAGCTCACATTCACAGGTTCAGATGGGTATAGCTTCTTTTGGGGGGGGTGGTTTACAATGTAACCCACTACCAACGTGTAACCAACGTCCCACATCAAGAAGTAGGGCATCAGCCGGGCCTTCAAGGCTCCTTGTCTCTGCCTGGGAGCAGAGGAATCACTGTCTGGACTTCTGATTCCCCTCCCCCAACTTTTTATTTCAAAAGATTCTCAAACTTTCAGAAAAGTTTCAGGAATAGTACAATGAGCACTCCCATAATCTTCATCTAGATTCACCAGGTTTTGGTTTATTTTTTGTTTTTGTTAGATCCACCCGTAGTTAATATAGTGACATTTTTGCTTCTTCTGTTTATGTTCATTTATGTTTGTGTTTATATATTTTTTATTTTTTTAATGTTTCTTTATTTTGAGAGAGAGAGTGTGCACGTGAGCTGGGCAGGGGTGGGGTGGGGGGGTGCGGAGAGAGAGAGAAAGAGAAAGAGAGAGGGAGAATCCCAAGGAATCTCTACACTGCAGAGACTGATGCAGGGCTCAGACTTACAAATTACCAGTTCATGATCTGAGCTAGAAGTTAGCCACTTAACCAGTTGAGCCACCCAGGCACCCCTATATTTATATTTTTATAAATATATGTAATACTTTTCTCCTGAACCACAAGGAAGGGTGTTAGTTGCAGGCATGTTCATATTTCACCCCTAAATGCTCCACGCCAGCCACCAAAGGACAGAGATCATCATCTACATAACCACAGTACAGTTATCCAATATACAATCTAGATTCAAATTTCTCCCGTTATTCCATGAGTATCCCTTAATATGAGCTATTTAAGGCCAGGACCCAGTATAGGATTTCATATTAGTTCTAGTAGCCATGTTCTTCTTCTTTTTATTTTTCAAAATTTTAAATGTTTATTTTTTGAGGGCGAGAGAGAGACAGAGTGCAAGCAGGGGAGGGGCAGACAGAGAGAGGAGACAGAATCCGAAGCAGGTTCCAGGCTCTGAGCTGTCAGCACAGAGCCTGATGTGGGGCTCAAACTCATGGACTGTGAGATCATGACCTGAGCCGGAGTCGATCGCTTAACTGACTGAGCCACCCAGGCGCCCCTCTTCTTCTTCTTTTTTTTAATCGTTACTACTGCATTTAAATTTTTCTGACAATTTTTTTTCAAGTAATCTCTACACTCAGCATGGAGCTCAAAGAATTGCCAAATATTTTCCAAATATTTTTGAACATATACTTGTCCTTGAAATTCAAAATCTGCAGTCGCTGCTGTAGACTAGCAGCACAGTTCAAGAGAACTTTCTGTGGTGATGCCAGTGTTTTTTAGCCTGTACTGTGTGGTGGGAGCGCTGCTAGCCACATGTAGCTTTTGAGCACTGGGAGTGTGGGTAGTCAGACTGGAGAACTGAGTTTTTTGTGTTTTTTTTTTAATGTTTATTTATTTCTAGGAGACAGAGAGAGAGACAGCGTGAGCAGGGGAGGGTCAGAGAGAGAGGGAGTCACAGACTGAAACAGGCTCCAGGCTCTGAGCTGGCAGTCAGCACAGAGCCTGACGCGGGGCTCGAACCCACGAACCGTGAGATCATGACCTAAGCGAAAGTTGGACGCTTAACCAACTAAGCCACCCAGGCACCCCTGGAGAACTGAGTTTTACACTTTATTTAATTTTAATTCATTTAAATTGAAACAGGCACATGGGCCTCGTGGCCATACGGTTCAGACGGTCTGGTCTAGACTAGCCAGGACACAAAGCTAGAAGCTCAGGCAAAGTCTGGGTCTGGGTGTTTCTGTCCTCAGCCCATGATCACCATCACCGTACAGGCATCCGAGGTGCTGAGTGGTGGGAGGTCAGAGAGGGAGAGCCAGAGGGAGGGGCTCTGAAGTCTAACTCGGCCCCCCTCCTGTCAGCCCGTGGGCTCCACTTCACTTCTTCGTTTATTTATTTATTCAATGTTTTATTTATTTCTAGGAGAGAGAGAGAGAGAGAGAGAGAGAGAGACAGCGTGAGCAGGGGAGGGTCAGAGAGAGAGGGAGTCACAGACTGAAACAGGCTCCAGGCTCTGAGCTGGCAGCCAGCACAGAGCCCGACGCGGGGCCCGAACCCACGAACTGCGAGATCATGACCCAAGCGAAAGTCGGACGCTCAAATGACTAAGCCACCCAGGCGCCCCAACTTCTTCGTTTATTGAGCACCAACTTTGGCCCTGAAAATAAAGGATGCACGATCTTCGCTGTGGCTTTGTCAGAGGGGATTGCAAATGTCTGCGAATGTGTTTGTCTTACACACATCACTCTGTCACCCACTGGGTTTCAGGGGCCGGGCTCAGTGCTTGAAGCCTAGAAGGAGCCTGGTAAAAGTCTGCTGACTGACTGGGTAGTATGAATGAAGGTAGGGGTAAAGTCTTCCAGTTGCATTTGAGAGGCCAAGACAGAGTAGACTGGAGAGAAGGTGCTGTTTACGAGAAGAGTGCTGGTCGAGAAGAGTGCTGGTCCGATTCAGGAGGCCCAAGTTCCCATCTGGGTGCTGGCCCTGACTTCTCCTGTGTTTTATTTGTTTGTTTGTTTGTTTATGAGAGATAGAGACAGCATGAGTGGGGGAGGGGCAGAGATAGAGACACAGAATCTGAAGCAAGCTCCAGGCTCTGAGCTATCACCACAGAGCCCGATGTGGGGCTCGAACCCACAGACTGTGAGATGTGACCCGAGCTGAAGTCAGACGCTTAATCGACTGAGCCACCCAGGCTCCCCACCTCTCCTGTGTTCTTAATCCAGCGCCTTAGGCCACTCGGCCACGCTACCTTGACTTCTGTGTTCTTGTCTTGGCAAACTTCTTCCCTCCTCTGGCCTCAGTTTTCCTAACAGTAGAAAGAAGTGGCCGGGCTAGATCAGGCCTCAGGGCCCTTCCGAGGGACGTGGTCAACAGAGGCTGGAAGCGGAAGAACACCTCTTAATCCCCTGTCTTATATACTGGGGTTTCCTCGAGATCCAGTTTCCTGAAAGCGTTCTGGGCTTTTAAAAGTCGGGAGGCTCCCAGAGTTTGTAAGGTGAGGCTGAGGACAGCCTGAGTGGGGTTTTGGGGAAATTCCTCGGCTCTTCTTACAGATGCCAGATCTGTGCTGGGTCTGCACCTGCCCAGAGGTGTGCTTGCCGGGACCTTCCTTCCGAGGTGGTGAGCCAATCCCTGTGAGGAATGGGGGCGCAGTATAGGAGTGAGCCTTGAATCTCGGGGCAAGAGGGGAGGGGAGTGTACTCCTCACCCACGCAGGGACCGAAGGCCCGGAGTCCCAGGCTGTGTGTAACCTGCCTCGCCCCACTCATGCATGACTCAGGCTGAAACTGGACGCTAAGACAGCCGCTCTGTCTCAGCCTCGTAGACCAGTATCTGCAGCAGTGTTCAGTTTCCTTCTATTTGCCCTTCGGGAAAATGCTGTTGCATTGACAAATTGGAGGTTATCAAGTCTGCAAATCCCCCGCTCCTTTTCCACATGGCAAACTCCTATGCAGTCTTCAAAACCTGGCTCAGGTGTTGTTTCTGAAGCGTTCCCTGAGTTCTGACTTCTCCATAGAATCAGTTACCCCCTTGCGACGCCTGGGTGGTTCAGTCGGTTAAGCGCCAGACTCTTGATTTTGGCTCAGGTCATGATCTCATGGTTTGTGGGATCGAGTCCCAGGATCAAGCCCTGAGTTGGGCTCTGCGCTGACAGTGTGGAGTCTGCCTGAGATTCTCTCTCTCCCTCTCTGCCCTCCCGTTTCTCTCCCTTTCTGTCTCTCAAAATAAAGAAATAAACGTTAAAAAAAAGGAATTAATCACCCCTTTTCCAATATGGAGACCCTGGAGCCAGACTGCCTGGTTTTGAACTGCTACTCTGCCACTTAATAGCTGTGTTTCCTTAGGTGAGTTACTTAACTTCTCTGTGTCTCTATTTCTTCATCTGTGAAATGGGAAAAATAAAAGCACCCACTCCCTGGGTAGTTGTGAGGATAAAGTGAGTTAATACATATAAATATTTAGGATAGTGCTTTAGGATAGTATGAATTTAAAAAAAAAAGCAGACTAGCATGACTATTATTTTTCTATGCTTAAGGAATACTTGCAAATATAGTGAACAGAGTGGATAAGGATCCTGTCCTCATAACCATCTCACCCTGTGGGGAGAGATAGATAATAAACAGGAAATTCATTCTGAATTATGAAAAATGCCACCGCAAGGGAAGTGGTGAAGAACCCCACTTCCCAGTTGGGGTAGTCAGCAGCATTTTCTTGGAATAAATGATATTTCAGCTGAAATCTAAAAGATGAATAAGATTTAGCCGGGCACAAGAGGAGGGCAGAGAAGGGAAGTGTGGGAGGGTTGAGGCATAATGGGGTGGTGGAGAGTGCAAAGGTCCAGGGGCCAGAGTGTGATGTTTTCTAAGAATGAATAGGAGGAGTGGAGAAGGTGGGAGGGTGCCCCCTATGTCTACACTGGTTATTGAATGCATGTCTTTGTGATCCGTCTCCCTTCCTGGTGTGTGTGCCCACTGGACAAAACTCCCATCTCCTTTCATTCCATATGCCTGCCTGGCACCCGGCACCCAGCCCAGCACTCAGCAGGGCCTCAGTAAATGTTTACTGAACGAGAATGAGAGATGAGAACCTTGCCTTCCCCGTTGGGGGGGCCACCCTCAGCAACCTTTCCATTTGTTCATACTTGGGAGTTAGGCATTCTTAATAGCCCTGGGAAGTCAAGTTCATTTGTTTGTTCAGAATGGTCATCTGCTGTGCATCCCAGACTCCTGTGAATTGGATGGTTCTGTCAGGACAAAGTCAAGTTTCTGACCCAACCTGGTGACGACAGATCCCACTCCTGTGAGTCCTTCTCTGGATACCATTGGTGCCTGTAACCTTTCCAGCTTCTGTGTGCATACAGGTCACCTGGGGTCTGCTCAGGTGACACAGATTCTGACTCAGCAGATGTGGGGCCTGGCCTCAGGTTCTGCGTTTCTTTCTTTCTTTCTTTCTTTCTTTCTTTCTTTCTTTCTTTCTTTCTTCCTTCCTTCCTTCCTTCCTTCCTTCCTTCCTTCCTTCCTTCCTTCCTTCCTTCCTTCCTTCCATCTGCAGAGCCAGATGAGGGGCTTCAGCTCACACACTGTGAGATCATAACCTGAGCCGAAATCAAGGGTGGGACTTTTAACTGACTGAGCCACCTGGGCACCCCACATTCTGCATTTCTAACAAGCCCTTGGGTGATGCTGAAGATGTAGGCCCAAGAATTACACTTTGAAAAGCAAGGCACTGGACAATGTCGTCATTCTTCCTGGCCCTGGTCACAGTGCTGATTGTACAAGGAGGCCTTGACTGCCAGGCTAAGGAGTTTAGTCTTCATTCTAGAAACAACCCGGGGGGCATGGAGGCTTTCTGAGGGCTAAGCAAGATGCTGAATCTGGGGTGTGGGTGTCGGAGGCTAGCGGGGCTAAACTATAGCACGACCAGGTGGGAAATGGTAGGGTTGAAGTTCAGGAAGTGACAGTGAGAATGCAGAGGATGGGGGGCTCTATGGGCTGAGTTGTGGCCCCCGCCCTTTCATATGCTGAACTCCTAGGGCCTCAGAATGTGCCTGTATTTGGAGAAGGGTCTCTAAAGAGGTAATTAAGTTAAAACAAGGTCATTAGGGTGGATCCCAATCCAGTATGACTGGTGTCTTGCAAGAGGAAGAAATTAGGACACACAGCTGTGCAGAGAGGGGACCGCGTGAAGACACAGGGAGAAGACTGCTGTCTACAAGCCAGGGAGAGAGGCCTTAGCAGAAACCAACCCCGGCAACACCCTGATCTTGAATTCCCAGCCTCCAGAATTGAGAAAAAAACAAGAGTCCGCTGTGGGGGTGCCTGGGTGGCTCAGTTGGTCAAGCGTCTAGCTCTTGGTTTCAGCTCAGGTCATGATCTCATGGTTCCTGAGTCCGCGTCCCACATGGGGCTCTGCGCGGACAGCGCGGAGCCTCTCTGGGATTCTCTCCCTGTCTCTGCTCCTCCTCTGCTCTGTCTCTCAAAATAAATAAGAAAAAAAAAGAGTCTGTTGTGTAAGCCCCCCAGTCTGTGGTACTTTGTTATGGCCCCCGAGGAGATGAATACAGAAGGGATGGATTTAAGAGGATTATAGTTTGTCAACTGTGTGGATGACATGGGGGTTGGGGGGGGCACACTATAGGATTATATACAGATGGTTGGGAAATTGGGAAGACCAGAGAGGAAGAGTGCTATGAATAGGAGAAGGAACAGAATGGTCTTCGTGGCCACTGGGGGCCTTGGGCACAAGCAGGCAAAACTGGTCGGGTCTACCTTAAAAAACAAGAAAGGCATTGAAAACGATTCTGAAGGCTCCCAGCCCTGATGTGTAGACCAGACTCGGAAAGTGAGCCAGAGGCAAAGGAAGCTGGTCAGCTGTGAACCAGCCGGAAAACGCTGCAGGGACAGCCGGTGAGGGCGTTAGGGCTCCTGGCGCCACCCTCTGCTTGCACTCAATTCCTTCCCAGCCTCCAAAGGGGTCTGGGAAAGATACTCGATGACTGAGGAACTGCATAATACCGTGGCTCTCATCATTGTGTAATCAGCTTATGACTCCCATTATACAGATGAAGACACTGCGGTTCAAGGAAGGAAAGTCCTTTACCCAAAGGCATATGGTTCAAATCCAGGCCTGTGGGACGCTAGGGCCCAGCTCTTCCTCTGCACCAAGTGGGTGCCTGGCTGGTTCTTCATGGAGCCCGTGGTTGGAGGGGGGAGAGAACCTTATTGTGGCCTCCCAACCCGGCCTCTTCTGAAGCTGGGAAGGAATCTGAGCCACTCTCCCGCTCCTCCTCCCACCTCCAAAGCCTGTACTGCTGCTCCCTCCTTTCCCACTGGAGCAATCCTGCATCGCTCCATCAGGAGCAATCATCAGGAGCAGGGCTGGAACTGCGGGTGCTGGACCCGGGAAGGCCTCCTGCGACCGCCTTCCTGTTGCATCCACGCCGAGCCCGAGCTCGGGTTCAGGTGCATCAAAGTCGCAGCGCGGCATCAGGTTCAAAGACATCTCGGCAGGCTTGGTGAATTCATTAGTTTTATTTCTCTTCCTCTCCTCCCGACTCCCAACAAGCCACAGGGTTGGGGGTGGAGGAGGAGGGGCCCGCTGGAACTTAGTATGCAAATGTATGCAGATCGCATCTAAACGAGGGTGTCCCAGGATTAATGGGAAAGAGAGGCAATCAGAGCGGCCCGGGGCTCTGCCGCCGCCGCCGCCGCCGTGCAGCCAGGGGAAAGGGCTCCCCCGGGAGGGTGTCTAAGGCTGTTTCAGAGCGTGTTCTTTGAAGCAATGCCTCTGCAGCACAGGGGAAGGAAGAGCTGCGGAAATTGGTTCTGGATACTTCCTGGCAAAATGTTCTCGGTTGCTTCAACGGCGTTGCGGGTGGGCCGGGAGAGGGGCGGGGGAGAATCTCTGAGCCGCTCTCAGTTACCACGGCCTGCAGGGGCTGACCCTCTCACTGATTTCTAAACCAGGGGAGCTTGCTAACACCCACTTCCGGGCCCCACTTATTACTGAATCCGAATCTCTTCAGAATCTGTACTTTTTTTTTTTTTTTTTAAAGTCCACAGTGTTGGGAAATCCTGATACAAGCCAGGGGTTCTTAGTCTGGAGTCTCTTAGGCTTCTGGGAACTTGTATAGGATTGTTCTCAACCCTGAGTCACAGGTCCTTTAAAAAACAGAACAAAACAAAACAAAAAGAAAAAAACCAATGCCCAGGCCACAACGCAGACCAATTAAGTCAGAATCTCTAGGGGATGAAACCCAGGCATCATTATTCAAAAGAAAATCGCGGGAGACTCCAATGAGCAGCCAGATTTGAGAAACAGGTATTCTCCCAAGGCATTTGTTAGGAGAACCCGAGTTCTCTTTTGGGCTGTGCTTAGCTCCAGGCCGTCCACCAGCTATGCGAGCTTCAGGAACCTCTCCTGGGAGGCAGACTATACTTAGGGCCGGTGTTCAGCTGGTAAGCACAAGTTGTTAAAATATTTCCTTACCTACCCATTGGTGACAAGTCCTACTCTGAGCCTTCTAAAGGCCCCAGAGCCCTAGCTAGCCCCATCTCCCAGACTCCTAAGACTGCAGAGCCAGGAACAAAAGGGTTAATAATAGTCACCCCCTTTCCCCCACCCCGCTCCAATGAGGGGCTCCTGAAGTTCCTTGGATGGAATCAGTCTGATTGGTCAGGGTCCTGGTTGTTAAATATTTGAAGGCATTCGTCCTTATAATGCCAACATCATCTTTACAGTCAGAAAGGCCAATTTTAGTACTAACCGTGTGACCTTGGGCAAGTGGTTTTATCTCCCTGAACTTCAGTTCCCTCATCTGGAAATGGCTCAAAAGCCCCTCCTGTCAGCATTGGGACGCAGCTGTAAAGCAGAGGTTTCAAACTTGAGCGTGCCTCACAACCACATGGCAGACGTGTTAGAACAAACATTGCTGGGTCCCACCCAGAGGTGCTGATTCAGTAGTTCTGAGGCAGGAGCAGTGGACGATCTGCATGTCTGACAAATTCCGGTGGTGCTGAGGCTGCTGGTCCGGGGACTACACTTGGAGAACCGCGGACCTAGGAGATGTGGAAGATGCGTGAGAAAGTATGCCTGGCCGAGAGGAGGGGCTCTGCCCAGGTTTGGGAAAGAGGCAATGAAGTCATCAGTTGTCCTGTGAGCAGTGAGGACTTCTCCCTCCCACTCTGGTCCCAAGGCTCTCAATTCATCAGGCCAGGACCGACTGAATGTTTAACCTAGGGTTAAGGTTTTTTATGGTTTTTTTTCTTAAGTTTTATTTATTTATTTTGAGAGAGAGAGAGAGACAGGGAGAGAGAGCGAGCAAGCAGGGGAGGGGCAGAGAGAAAGGGAGAGAGAGAGAATTCCAAGCAAGCTCCACACTGTCAGCACAGAACCCGACTCAGGGCTCGATCCCACAAACCATGAGATCATGACCTGCGCCAAAATCAAAAGTTGGCCGCTTAACCAACTGAGCCGCCCAGGTGCCCTAGATTTGCAAATTAAGAGCAAAGAAGGGGCAGAGAGAGAGGGGGAGAATCCCAGGCAGGATCTGCACTGTCAGTACGGAGCCCATCAGGGGGCTTGAACCCACAAACTGTGAGACCATGACCTGAGCTGAAACCAAGAGTCTGATGCTTAATTGACTGAACCACCCAGGAGCCCCCTCCCCGCCAGGATTAATGTTTGAGCACTGAATGTTGTTGTTTTTTTTTTTAATGTTTTATTTATTTCTTAGGAGAGAGAGAGAGAGACAGCGTGAGCAGGGGAGGGTCAGAGAGAGAGGGAGTCACAGACTGAAACAGGCTCCAGGCTCCGAGCTGGCAGTCAGCACAGAGCCCGACGCGGGGCTCGAACCCATGAACCGTGCGATCATGACCTAAGCGAAAGTCGGACGCTTAACCGACTAAGCCACCCAGGCGCCCCTGAGCACTGAATGTTTAACCTGAGATTTCCAAAGAGTAGGGCTTTCCTCACCTCCCTCCCTATTGTGAACAGGACCAGATTTAGACCTGTAGGGGCTGCTACCCTTGAGAATACAGTGCCCTTCCCCATATGTCATTCAAAATAAAACCACACCAAACCCTGAAATGACTATATAAGGAAGTTCCCTGAAGATCGGACTTTTCCCGTGCTGGCTACTGTAAGGATTTTTTTCCCCAAATATCGAAAACAGTCTTTGCGGCAGGGAGGGATGAATAAGACGGTGGAGCAGAGATGCTTTTTAGGGCAGTGAAACTACTCTGTATACAACGTGATGATGGAAGCCTGTCATTCTGCATTTGTCCAAACCCATGGAATGCACACCACCTCCAGTGAGCCCTCACGTAAACTGTGGTCTCTGGTGGTTGCAATGTCAATGCAGGTTCATGGATTGCACCAGACAGAGGAGACAGAATCCAAAGCACCAGATGTCCCACTCTGATGGGGGTTGTTGATGATGGGGATGCTCTGCCTGTGCGGGGACAGGGGTATAGGGGAACTCTCTGGGCTTCTCAATTTTGCTGTCTATCTAGTAAAACAGCTTCAAAAAATAGTCTTTTTAAAAAAAATTTTTAATATTTTATTTATTTTTAGAGAGAGATAGAGACAGCATGAGCAGGGGAGGGGCAGAAAAGAGAGAGGGAGACACAGAATCCGAAGCAGGCTCCAGGCTCTGAGCTGGCTGTCAGCACAGAGCCCAACGCGGGGCTTGAACCCATGAACCATGAGATCATGACCTGAGCCGAAGTTGGATGCTTAACCAACCGAGCCACACAGGTACCCCCAAAATAGAGTCTTTTTTAGAAAGATATTCATTTATTAGGAGAGCGCAAGCTGGGGAGGGGCAAAGAGAAGGAGACAGAGGATCTGAAGCAGGCTCTGCACTGACAGGGGTGAGCCCAATATGGGGCTCAAACTCACAAACTGTGAGATCATGACCTGAACCGAAGTTGGATGCTCAATCAACTGAACCGTCCAGGTGCCCCTAAAAAATAGAGTCTTAATTTAAAAACCAACCCAACAAACAATCTTTTAAATGTGTATTTTGGGGCTGCACCGCTTTGCCGGGAGCCCATGCATAGCCGGCAGGTGATACAATGTCAAGGAAACTGGTCCCAGGCCCACATCCTCTTTCCCAGTCAACCGGCTCAGCCCCTCTTGCAGACACAAACCTCTCCCTGTGATGGAAGCTCCCTTAGAGTGTTCTCTGCCCTGTCCAGCCCCCCTTAATCTTTTATTTTCCTTTTTATCCCCCAATTTTCCCCCCTACAGAACCCAGCCAAGTATGCCACACCTCTTCTCTCTGTTGTTCCCTCCAGCTTGACTCTGGGGACCCCACCCCACCCCCCAGGCTGCTTCCCCCACTGACTTCCTTCTTGTCAGATCCAGTGACCTGATCTTAGCACGGGATTTGGAGTCAGAAGGCCTGGGCAGGAGCTCTGTCACTCGCCGGCTGTGTGACCGTAGGCAACCTGAAGCACTTCTCTGGGCCTTGAGTCTGCCCCCTTGAAAATGGGCTACAGTCTCTGCCTCCCATGAAAACTCAGATTCGAATAAAATGGTTAGAAGTTCTGCCATTTGGTACAAATCGGAGGTAATAAGGTACGTGACAGCCCTGGAGAGAGGGTTAAGTAGATTGTGCATTGACTCTGGAAATAGTTGCCCGCCGAGAGGGTTAGCAGCACATGCAAACGTGGTAGAAAGAACGGGGTGCTGGTGTCAGGTCTGGCTGGGGTGGAATCCCAGGCCTGTCCCTGGCTAGCTGTGTGCACTTGGCAACTCCCTGTGCCGCATGGATTCCTCACCAGTGAAAGAGGTTTGTGAATCCTAATTCGTAGCTGAGAGAGCATGAAAATAGCAGAATCATGACAGCTAACATTATTTTTGGTGTGTGTACCTCCTGTGCGCTAAAAACTTGCAATGTATACTATCACTTAACTCCCACCACAACCTTTTGAGTGAGGCCTCTTCTCCCTCACTTTACAGATGAGGCCATGGAGGCACAGAGAGGCAAAGTGACTTGCCTAAGGTCACACAGCCAGACGTAGTAGGAGCTGGAATTTGAAGCCAGGAGGTCTGATTTTGAAGTCTATACCATATGGCTTCCATTTGGAGGAGATGAAGAGAGATAAGGGGGAGGCATGAGATTCTTATTAAGGCCTAGAAGAGTTGACCTGGTGATTGCCACCACCCAGGGCTAGTGTGGGCGGGGGTGGGTACTCGGGTGATGCTCTTCCCTGGGGCGGTGTCTTGCAGTATACACACCTTTCTGCTTCGTCCCAGACAGAGGTGTCTTTCCCATTTCCTGCCAGGGCATCTCGGGCCTGGCTGCCCCTCCCTTCTCTGACAGGTTCAGAGGAACAGGGCTGGAATTCCCCATCCTAAATCGGGGGAGAGATTCCTCCCCTCGTGAGGCTGACCCCAGTCTGGGGGCCTGGTGTTACTAACAGCAGTCTGCAGGGCTGTGTCATGCAGCTGGTGACTCAGGGCTCCAGGGTCAGCCCCCTCCCCATCTTATGGGGCCTCTGCCTGGAGGAGGGGCTTAGAGTCCAAGCTATGACTCTGGCCAGGGTCAAGGGTCCGGGTCAAGGGGTGCCTACCTGGAAGAATATCCTGCCCTCTGCCTCCCTCCCAGGGCCTTGGCTAAACTTGCGGTATTGGAAGGAGGGGCTGGGGGAAGTGGGGAAGGGGATGTGGTAACCAGAACCACTTCCTTCCATTGCTGTGTTGAAAGCCAAGCTCTCCCAAGTTCCTCTTGATGGGGGCTGGGAAGCCAGGGGGTAAAGGAGGAAGCTGGGAGGGGGTGAGGAAAGGAGGGTTCTTGTTTGAATTAACTCCAGGAATCAAGCCAGAGATTTTTGGCTAGGTGCCCTCTTCCTGTCTCCCCCCACGCTCCCAATTTGGTCAAAACAGCCAGCTGGCCGAGAGGCCATCAGAATTAAAGTAGCAGCAAGCACTTGTTACCATGGGCCAGACACTTGATACTTGTTAACTCATTTGTTCCTTACAACTCCATGAGGTGGGCACTGTTATCACTCCTGTTTTATAGATGGGGAAACTGAGGCACTGACAGGTTATGTCAATTATCCGGATCACACAGCAAGTCAGTGCCAGAGCTGAGATTGGAACTTAAGCAGCCCGGCTCCGGAGGGCAGGCTCATAGCTACCGTCCCTTACTGTCCTGCCCGTGCTGTCCCTGGTTTGCTCTGGGACCTAAGAGAGGTCAGTTCTGTACTCTGGGCATCAGTTTCCTCATCTGCATAATGGAGGTAGTTGGAATAGATTAGTACACTTCCCTCTTGTGATGGCTGTCTCTCTGATGATTACTTATTCATTCAATTTCTCCCATACTGAACTCAGTTTCATTAGAACAGTGACAAACTATCTAGGTCACTACTGTATCCCAAATTCTTAGCACAATGTTTGGCCCATAAAAACTCAACAAATGCTTGAGTAAATGGTCTTTAAAGATTTGAGGATCATCATCAATGGTTTGAATATATGATAAACGTTTTGGACCCTTTATATATATAAAAAAAGATCAACATGCATCGATACTCTCAACTGGCGGTG
>NW_027527548.1:1953378-1967771 GCF_008692635.1 Crocuta crocuta | reverse complement strand
TTTTCCCCCTCCCCCCCACCCAAGGGACATTTGGCAATGTTTGGCAACATTTCTGGTTGTCACAACTGGCAGGGGGAGGTGCTACTGGCGTCTAATGGGTAGAGGCTGAGGATGCTACTAAACATCCCACGAGGCACAGGACAGACCCTCAAAACAAAGAATTATTGGACCCCAAATGTCAATAGTGTTAAATTTGAGAAACATGACATACATAGTTACGACATATTTTGTACAATTGGTGGCAGGCGGGGGGTGGTTCATGGATTCCCCTAAAGCTTGCGTCTGCCACCAGATGAAGAACCCCTGGACTGGAGGGTCTCTTTATTTCCACCTCTAAAATGATATTGCTCAATGACCTTGAACTCTCACATCTGGAATATAGTTCCCCTGGATCCCCTGTCCTAGCCTCTGAGTCCCCAAAGGCCTGAGCCTGTCTCTGTTCTTCTCTGGGTACAGGGAATTAGGGGAGAAGGTGCTGGGTTTGAGGTCTCTCCTTCCCCCCTGCCTCCCCTGCCCATGTTGTTTCCCTGTAAATGGTGATAAATATGAACCTGGCAGCCTTAGGCTTGAATGCCGCTTCTGTGAATTAACTCGCTGTGTGGTCATAGGTAAGTTCCTTAATTGCTCTGAGTTTCAGTGTCCTTCTCTAAAAATAGGAGGGGGCACTCATTAAATCTACCTTGCAGGTGGTGGTGGGGATGAAGTGAGATGCTTATAAGGAATTTCTCACAGTAGTCTCCGCAGCGAATCTCAAGAAATGTGTTGTTATTATTATGGCTTGGAGGTGAAATGACTTGCCCAAGGTGACACAACCGGGAGATGGCGGAGCAGGGCCTGAAAACCAGAGCTGCGTGACTCCAAAGTGGATGCTTATTAATTAGTCAACCCTTGAGCTTCAGTTTTCCTATAAGGGAAACAAAATATCCTTGTCTCGCAGATTCATTGATTAGATAAACACAGAAAGCACTTGGCACATAGTGAGCCCTTTATTTATTTTAATTTTTAGAAAAATTTTTAAATCTTTACTTATTTTTGAGAGAGAGTGCGAGCGATGGAGGGCCAGAGAGAGGAGACACAAAATCTGAAGCAGACTCCAGGCTCTGAGCTGTCAGCATAGAGCCCGCCACACGGGGCTTGAACTCACGAACTGCAAGTTCATGACCTGAGCGGAAGTCGGACTCTCCACGCACTGAGCCACCCAGGTACCCCATAGTGAGCTCTTTAAATCCAGCTTGTTGGATTGCTATTTTTCCCCTTCCCAAGGGATGCCTCAGGGAAGGCCAACACAGCTCCTTTCCCCCCAGGGCTGGCTGGGAAGAAGAGAGGGAAGGAGGCAGAAGGGTGATAAGCGAGGCCGGAGCTCAGTCTCCTGCAGAAGGGCTGCAGAACTGAAGGGGCCCCCAAGATCATCCCCTCTCCGCCATTTTGCACCTGAAGAATCCAAAACCCAGAGAGAGGAAAACATTTGTTGTAGATCACACGGCGGATTAGAGCCCAAGACCCCAGTCTCCTCTTTGCCCAGGTCATTAAAAGCAACCAAGGCCATTAATGTGGACTCGCGAGTACACAGGAGTAAGCACTGTAGGTATTTGATCTCATTTATCCTCACATCAATTTAGGGACAAAGGGCCCTTTTTTCTTTTTTTACAGCTGAGGAAACAAACTCAGAGAGGTAGGACATTTGCCTGAGGCACTGAAGGAGGAGAGAGAAGCCTGTCTGCAGGCTTCCAGAAGCCCTAAACTTCCCCCTTTACTATCCTGAAAGATTCAGCCTGAGGTAGACAGGGGAGGCCCTGGGGGAATTCTCCAGTCCCCCAATTCCTGCCACTCCTTCTGTTCCTGTCCCTCAGGTGAGGCAGGGAGAGGAAGCCTCTCATCATCCACCCAGAAAGGGAGAAAGGCTTCAAGGGAGGAGAAAAGAGGAGAGAGCCTAGCAGTGTGGGGAGGGGCCGTAGATGGGGTCTGACTAGGAAGGGAGAAATCACTGGGATCAGGAAGTGGCCTTGGGGAATCTTCCATTCCCTCCCCTCAGGCTGACCACTCGGGGCCTTCAGACCCAGAGCTCAGGGAGTCCTCCAGCAGCCCTCCCTTGCTTTCATTCAGTTCTCATAAGCTCTGCATTTTGCAAAACCCAACCCTTCCCCTGAGGGCCTGTGGTTTCCTGTGGGTCTGGGGTCCTGCCTGACTTGGCAATGGCACTGTGGGCAATGGGGAGAGGAGGAGATGGTGTAAGCCCTTTGTTTGCCTGCTCATGCTGGGACTGCCCCCCCTAAACACACCTCATCCCCTGAGTCAGCCCCCGCCTGGCAGGGAGGGGCGGGGTTACTGATTCAGTTAATAGCGCCTGCTTAAAGCCCCCACAGGGACAGCCGCAGCAAGACACCGCCACCTTCGCCATGAGCCCCAGGCAGCCCCTGGTCCTGGCGCTTCTGGTGCTGGGCTGCTGCGCCGCCGCTCCCAGACCGCACAAGCCGACCTTTGTGGTCTTCCCAGGAGACCTGAAAACGAATCTCACTGACAGGCAGCTGGCAGAGGTAGGCTAATACCCCACTATGTAGTTGCGGAGGGCTGGCCAGGAGTCTCAGGGAGGGCATGAGGCTTCAGAGGAGATTCTACCGGGCAAGTTGAGGGCGATGGTCATGTCTGGAGAACAGGGGTATCCAGGATCAGGCCCTCGAGGTCCCATGGAGGCTCTGGACAGTGATGGCCAGGAGTGGCTAAGGGTTTCCTAGGTGCGCCATGGGACATGCTGGGGTGATGACATTTTGGAGGGTTCTGGAGTGGGGAGGCGCTGGGGGTGGCCAGGGGTAAATGCTAGGAGGCCCTGAGGTAGGCTGGGCCAGGGGCCTCCAGGGGTGGGAAGGAGATGAGGATGTCTGCAGGGGAAGGAGTTCGTGGGTGGGCACAAGCACTGGTATCCAGGGTACCAAGTCCTGGAGAGGGGACAGTCCCCAGGGCGTGGAGGATGGAATTCTGGAGGGTGGGGACGAGAAAGAGTCAGGAATATCTCTGCCCTTCCATCCACAGGAATATCTGTTTCGCTATGGCTACACTCATGTGGCCGAGTTAAGTGACGACCAGCAGTCCCTCAGTCGGGCGCTGCGGCTTCTCCAGAAGCGCCTGGCTCTGCCTGAGACCGGCGAGCTGGACAAAACCACCCTGGAGGCCATACGGGCCCCGCGCTGCGGCGTCCCAGACCTGGGCAAATTCCAGACCTTTGAGGGCGAACCCAAGTGGAATCATCACAACATCACGTACTGGTGCGCGGCCAAGCCCCGAGGAGGCGGGGGAGCGGGGCGGGCACCGGCGGCGGGTTCGTCCCTCAGACCGGCCCCTAGGTTTCGATGTGCAGCCTGGGGCAGGTGGCTCCCCCCCTGAGCCTCTGTGTCTCCGTCAGGGAAGTGGGCCTTGCAATCTGAGTCTTCCTGCCAGGGCCCTTGTGAGTGTCCCAAGAGAAAAACGCGTCTGAAAGTGCTTTGTAGATGAGAACGTGGAACGCAGGCACCATCGCGCTTGCTGAAGCGGCTGAGACACCGGGTGTCGCTACTGCCCCGGCTCCGCCCTCACTTCGGACCTCCATCCTCTCGCCTTTCACCTACAGGATCCAAAACTACTCGGAAGACTTGCCGCGCGACGTGATCGACGACGCCTTTGCCCGCGCCTTCGCGCTCTGGAGCGCAGTGACGCCGCTCACCTTCACGCGCGTGTACGGCCTCGAGGCGGACATCGTCATTCAGTTTGGTGTTAGGGGTGAGAAGGCGAGAAGGGGGCGGCGGGGAGGGTCTCGGACGGCGACAGCGGAGGGAGGACCACGGAGGGAGGAGAGCGGGCTCCGCTTTGTCTCGCCGGTCCCGGCAGCCCTTGGCCGCCGCCGGCTTTCTGCGCCCCCTCCTGCCCGACCCGGCGCAGCGCGGGGACGCAGGGCTCGGACAGCCGCTGGAGGCGGGGTCTCAGCCCGCGCACTGCGCAGCGCAGCGCCCGTGGGCAGCGCACAGGCTGCCCAACTGCGCTCGGCTAACTCCCTTCTTCTGCACCTGCTTCTCCAGAGCACGGAGATGGGTATCCCTTCGATGGGAAGGACGGACTCCTGGCACACGCCTTTGCGCCTGGCTCGGGAATTCAGGGAGACGCCCACTTCGACGATGAGGAGTTGTGGTCTCTGGGCAAGGGCGTAGGTGAGATCCCGAGCCTCCCCGGTCCCCGTTCCCTTCCCTTCTCACATCCGTCGCCAGCCGCCCTGAGCCGCTCCCCCTTCCCCTGCAGTGGTTCCGACCTACTTCGGAAACGCAGAAGGCGCCCCTTGCCACTTCCCTTTCACCTTCGAGGGCCGCTCGTACTCCGCCTGCACCACGGACGGCCGCTCCGACGACATCCTCTGGTGCAGCACCACCGCGGACTACGACACCGACCTCCGGTTCGGCTTCTGCCCCAGCGAGAGTGAGTGCGGGGTCGCGGCGGGGCTGAGGGGCTCCCACCGCCCCCGAGGGTCCAGAACCCCGGGTTTTAATCCCGGCTCTGCCCCTAGTGCTGGGTGGCCTGCAAGTGACTCTCCTGTTTTCTGGGCCCAGTTTCTCACATGTGAAATGGGGAGAGGAGGTCTGTGGGTCAATAACCTCGTGACACCCTACCCCCCCATAATTGTGTGGGCCTCCCCAGGACTCTACACCCAGGACGGCAATGGAGAAGGCAAGCCCTGCGTGTTTCCCTTCACCTTCGAGGGCCGCTCCTACTCCGCCTGCACCACCGACGGTCGCTTGGACGGCTACCGCTGGTGCGCCACGACGGCCAACTACGACAAGGACAAGCTCTATGGGTTCTGTCCAACCCGAGGTACCTCTGCCCCGCCTCCCGGATCCAGCCTCGCCCCCTACTTCCGCACTGGCCCCGGAACCGTGGCTCCCCCACCCATCAGTGTGTCTCTACTCTCTTCGTTGGTCCACAGGATCACCGTGTCTCTGTCCACCATCACAGCCCCTCCCCGACTTCCACGTGCCCCCGCCGCAACCCTGTGTCTTGGCCTTTTAGCCCAGACAGCTTCCTCTTCCTCAGTCTCAGGCCCCCAGGCCCTGCCCACCAGCCTGGCCGGGTCTCAGCTGTGCCCCCAGCATCCTAGGCTTAAAAAAAAAAAAGGACACCAGGGGGCGCGCGCGGGTTCCTCAGTCGGTTGAGCAGGCGACTTCTTTTGAGTCATGATCCCAGGGTCGCGGAATGGAGCCCCACGTCGCCTCCGCCCCCCAGCTGGGCATGGAGCCTGCTTAAGATTCTTTCTCACACTTGCTCTCCCACCCCCTCCTCCAAGCGCGCGCTCTCTTTCTCATAAATAAATAAGTAAATAAATAAATAATAAAATAAGACACCAGGATTATTTAGCTCTTGCTCTGCCAGCATCTGGCCCCTTATTGGGACCACTCACCCAGAGCCGTTTCTCTCTCCAGTCGACGCGACGGTGACCGGTGGTAACTCCGCAGGGGAGCTGTGTGTCTTCCCCTTTATCTTCCTGGGCAAGAAGTACTCAACATGCACCAGCGACGGCCGTGGAGATGGGCACCTCTGGTGTGCCACCACCTCAAACTTTGACAGAGACAAGAAGTGGGGCTTCTGCCCGGACCAAGGTAAGGTGGTCAGGGTTCCGAGGTTGGGGGCAGCAGTGCTGGGGGAGGGATGGCCAGGGCTGGGAGCTCGGTTGGGCTCACATCTTATTTTCCTCCAGGATACAGCCTGTTCCTTGTGGCAGCCCATGAGTTCGGCCACGCTCTGGGTTTAGATCACTCGTCGGTGCCAGAGGCACTAATGTACCCCATGTACAGCTTCACAGAGGGGCCCCCCCTGCATGAGGACGATGTGAGGGGCATCCAGCATCTGTATGGTGAGGTTATTGGGCAGGGATGGAAGGAAAGGCGGTGCTTTGCCATAGTTCGGAGAAGGGAGAAATGGGGATCAGGAAAGTGGGGACCTCAACATTTATCTGCAGGAGAGCTTGGGGTCAGTGGGTCCAGGTGCTGTCTGGTCAGCACTTGGAGATGACGATAAAGAGCCCAGATTCTAGAGTGAGACAGACATGGGTTCAAAAGCCAGTGCAGCCACTTCCTGGCTAGGTGACCTGTGATATGTTACATCACCCCTCACCTTTCTCATCTTTGAAATGGGGCTAATCATGTTACCTGCCTCATAGGGTTGTGAGTTACAATAATGTCTGACATATACTAAGCACCATATTAGCGTTTAATATTTGTATGGTTATCATCACTTATGATCATTAGTATTATTCCCTCATTTTAAAAATGGGGATATTAAAGAATCGACTGGATTTTTTTTTTCAAGTCAAACGAGCTAATGTGATTTTATAAAGCCCTTAGCACTAAGTTTGCCTCTCAGTTTGAGTGCTCCAAACCCACTTCTTTCCCACTAGTCTGGAGTGGGGTAGCGCTCCTGCATGTCTTTGTTCATAGGGCCTGGCTGGGCCCTGACGTAGCCCAGGGATTAGGTAAGCATGATCGGAATGAAAGGTGAATGTATGAACAAAAATCAGTCTGTGATTGGGGGAAGGTAGACTCCAGCATCTAAAGTGAGGAGAGTGAGTGCCCAGGGTCTCACTGATGCGTTTTGGGGAGCATATCTCCCACCAGCACAGATGTATGCAGCAAGAGAGGATGTCTCATCCAATCAATGTCTCTTTTTAGGTCCTCGCCCTGAACCTGAGCCGCGGCCTCCAATCACCACCACACCTGAATCCCAGCCCACGGTCTGTGCTACTGGGCCTCCCACCACCCGCCCCTCAGAGCGTCCCACTGCTGGCCCCACAGGCCCCCCTTCAGCTGGCCCCACGGGTCCCCCCACTGCTGGCCCTTCTGAGGCCCCTACAGTGTCTTTGGATCCAGCAGACAATATGTGCAATGTGAACATTTTCGACGCCATCGCAGAGATCGGGAATCTTCTGCATTTATTCAAGGATGGGTGAGGGGGCAGGGATATGTGGCTGGGGAAGGGGACTCGGAGGAGGGGCCTGCCTGCTCCTCTCCACCCACTGGCCTTCGGTTCAAAGTTCAGTGCCCCTCTGGTCCCTTCTCTCATTCCCAGGAAGTACTGGCAGTTCTCTGAGAACCAAGGACGCCGGGTGCGGGGCCCCTTCCTTATCTCCAGCAAGTGGCCTGCATTGCCCCGCAAGCTCGACTCCGCCTTTGAGGACCCGCTCAGCAAGAAGATTTTCTTCTTCTCTGGTTAGTTTCCTCCATTCCCATCCCCCGCCCCCGCCTCCCTCATCCTTGCCAGTCTAGGAGGACCTACAAATCGAGAGTAGAAACGAGCGCCCCCTTCTGGCAGGTGCAATTTAGCAGCTCTTCACCATCCTCACGCCCCGCACTATCCAGCGGTTGGTTCTGCCCCTTGGGCACCCATACTGCTGGCAGGTTGGGTGCGGAAAGGTCTCTCTGGGTTCTTCCTCTTGACATTCAAAGACAATGTGTGTCCACTCCCTGCTCCTAGACCGATGTGGCTCTTCTCGCCCCCAGGGAGCCAGGTGTGGGTGTATACAGGCGCATCGGTGCTCGGCCCGAGGCGTCTGGACAAGCTGGGCCTGGGCCGGGAGGTGACCGAGATCACTGGGGCCCTCCCGCGCAGCGGCGGGAAGGTGCTGCTCTTCAGCCGGCAGCGCTTCTGGAGGTGAGTGTCGGCGACCGCCGGCGGGGGGGACCCCGGGCGCCATCTGCCCGCCCTCCCGCTCAGCACCTGTCTCTTCACCGCCTTCTCGCAGGTTCGACGTGAAGACCCAAACGGTGGATCCCATGAGCGCCCGTCCAGTGGAGCAGATGTTCCCCGGCGTGCCCTTGAACACGCACGACATCTTTCAGTACCAAGGTGAGGGCTGCTGATGGGGGTCAGGTCCCTCCTCAGGACACATCCCACACTTGCCTGCCTCAGTGATTAGTCACATTCTGAGGGAGAAAAAAAATTCCCCTGGAGATTGAGGCAAACACTCCAGCACAGATAGTTTCCTAGAGAGGCAGGGACCTTTCCCCGATCATAAAGGACACAGAACTAGAACCCAGATTTCCCACCCACCCCACCCCCTAGCCGGAGGCTTTTCCCCCTACAGTACAGAACACGTGGTTTGCACAGAGGCTCATTCCTTTATTAGACAATATTTATCAAGTGCCTATAATATGCCAGGTACTGTGCTGACTCCAGAGATACAGTGATAAAAAAAGGCACTTCATTACTCTGGGTCTTGGGACAAGTCACTGCTGATTCGTAGCTGGGGTTTTCTTTCTCTTTCGCACACTCGCATGCAATCAACCGACAAGTTCTGCTGACCCCACTACCACAATGTTCACTTCTCACCATCTCCCTTGTAAACACCCTGGTCCAAGCCATACTGGCTGTTCAGTACCATTAAGGTATTCTCTAGGAGTGGGAGTGGTTGGGAGCGGAGGGCCATGGTCCTGGGGGGTCTGGGGGGTGGGGAGAGGACTCCTGATGCGCTCCGAGGAAAACAAAACAAAACAAGAAACTCCGGGGATCTGACCTGCCCCTCAGATCCTCCTGGCACACTCTCCTGTCATTTCCTCTGCTCTGCGTCACCCACACCGGCCTCTGGCTGCTCTCTGAACACAACAAGGTCACACCTAGCTTAGGGCCTATGCACCAGTTGGTCCCTCTGCCTGGAGGTTTTCCCTCAGACTGTCACTGGGCTGCCTCCCTTTTGCCCTTCGGGTCTCAGTGCTTAGGCTACCTTTTCAAAGAGGCCGTCTCTGACCCTTGTTATATTCACTTCCTGGCTTTTATTTCCTTCATAGCTTTCTACATTGCCAGCGTCTAATTTATTAAGTGTGTGCTGGTTAATCGCCTCTCTTACCCCCACTAGAGCGTAAAACCAGCAGCAGAACTGAGATAATGCCTGCGTTCTTTTCTCTGCTGTATAACAGTGCTTAGCACTATAAATACTTGATGAAATGAACGAATGAACGAATGTTGAATGAATTGTTCTGAGCACCTCCCGTGTCCCAGGTTCTGTGGCAGTGCTTTGGACATGGGGGTTTCCTGCCCTCCAGCATCTCTGTGGGGGAGACGGAGGCAATGAAAAGCTTGGATATGAAATGCTTGGGAAGATCTAGAAGGGGAAGAGGGACGACCGTAAAGATCTTGCTCTTGTTTCTGTATGTTTTGCGGGAGCGTTGGAATCACCCTCCCGTGCTTGCCTTTCCCGTGCAGAGAACGCCTACTTCTGCCAGGACCGCTTCTTCTGGCGTGTGCGTTCTTGGAACGAGGTGAACCAGGTGGACCAAGTGGGCTATGTGACCTTTGACATCCTGCAGTGCCCCGAGGATTAGGGCTTCCCATCCCGCTTCAGCACTGCAGAGTGGGTCCTCTGGGGACCATCCCAATGGCCGAAGGAGCCAGTTTGCCGGATACAAACTGGTCTGATCTGGGGGACAAGGAGGAGTCGAGGTGGGCTGGGCCCCTCTCTTCCCACCTGCATCTTTTGTTGGAATATTTTTAATAAACTTGAATTCTTTAACTTTGAGGAGCAGATTTCTTTATGTATGTACGTATGCATGCATGCGTGTATGTAACCCATAGAGTGCTCGCTATGTGCCAGGTAGCGTTCTAAGCACTTCATAAATATTAACATTCATCCTTCCTATTAGGAAGATATAATGTGATTACTCCTATTTTACAGCTGGGGAAATGGCCAACCTATTATTCATTCATCAAACATTTATGGAGCCCCTGGACAGAGCCGGGCTGTGCACTGGACCCTGGGAAGGAGAGAGGAGTTGGACTATGTTTCTGTCCTCAAGAACCTCTCAGGGCCTTCCGGCTTCAGGCCCACGAATACCCTCAGAACTTGCTTAAAATGCAGACTTCAGGCTCTGTCCCCAGAGAGTGCCATTCAGTTACCAGGATGATTCTTTGCGTGGTGGGGGAGGGATCACTCTTGGGGAGTGTGCAGTGTGTGGCCCTTTATTCTAGAATAATGGTGTGTACATGTGATTCTCTATGTGTTTGGTGGTTGAAGGCAGGGAATGGTTCTCAGCCAAGATGACATCTGAACTTGAACTGAATCTGGAAAGATGAGCAAGAGTTTCTTCCTGTGCAGGTAGAGCTGTCTTCTTACAGGGTGATTTACCACAAACCAGTAAACCTAAAACTGGGCCCTACTCTAACCCTCACACACGTGTGCACCAGACAGCAGATAGAAGGACATTCATTGCAGCATGATTCCAGTAGTGAGAACCTGGCAAAATCTTAGTGTGCAGAGGCCAGGCAGGGGGTAAATGAAATATGGATCGCATCCATGATGGTGGTAGCTACCCCGGGTACAACACTGAGTCTATGCCAAACACGGTTCTGTGTGCTTTATGTGTGTTAATTCTTAAAACAACCCTAGGAGACAGGTGCTACTCTTATAGGGATTATTGCCATCATCTGTCCCCCCATCGTACAAATGAAGTAACTGAGGCACACAGAACTACACAGCCCCATAGCTGTGTGAGTGGCTGCAGTGGGATTTGACTGTAAGCTCTTGGGGCAAATGCTGGGAGAAGAGAAAAAGCAGAGGGTGTTTGGAGGAAGTACAAATGGCTCAGAACTCTCATGTGTGGTTTTAGGAGGTAGATGAGAGAGGAGCGGAGAGGATTCTGGAATGGGTGAGGTAGGAATGGTGGTCCAGACTAGATGAGAGAAGGTCGGAGAGCCAGGCTGAGGGGCATGGACTTGATGCCACAGGACAGAGAGGGACTGGACTGAAAGGTTGGGGCAGGTGAGTGGAGGCAATGGGCTTGTTCAGATTGGATTGCCTTCCGGACTCGGGCCCAAGTGGGAGTTTAAGAAGGGACTCGGAACTTCCTCCTGAGCTTCCTTTGGGTGAACTCAAACCCATCTCATCCTTTTTTTTTTTTTTTTAAGATTTTATTTTTGAGTAATCTCTACACCCAACATGGGGCTCGAACTTACAACCCCGAGATCAAGAGTTGTATCCTCTACCGATTGAGCCAGCCAGTTGCCCTCCACCTCATCCATTTCTTACTGAGGAATGGCCCATTCCCACAGGCATTCAGACATTCAGGGGCTTGTTTAAAGCCCCTCTGAATCTCTGTATCTCTCTAGATATGGTTCCATTTCTCTACCTCTCACTCCCACCCACAGTAAAACTTCCAAAGTACAGTCTCCACTCACGGTCTCCACTTCCTCAATTTCCATTCTCTCTGCACCCCTTCCAGCCTGACTCCCACCCCCACTACACCACTGAAATCTTTCTCTTCAAAGCCACCTCTGAGCTTCCTGTAGCCAGATGCCACAGGTACTCTGTGCTCATCCGACACGTGTCTCAGCTCATTTGACACAGTTGGTGATGTGCTTGTTCCTGAAGATTGAAGACCTTCACTCAATTTCTGGGGCACCCCTTCCTGGTGCTTCTCCCAGCCTCACTGGTGGATCTTCCTGTCTGTAACCTCTAGATGACAGCATGCTCTTGCACTCAATCCTCGGACCTCTCTGTGTACACTCATTTCCTGTGATCTCGCCCAGCCTCACCTCTCTCTACTAAAGACTCCCAAGTTTATATCCCTATGTAAACTTTATATCCAGAGCTCCAGATTCCTATGTTCAAGGGCTGACTCCACATGATCCTTACATGCCTGATAGTCTTCTCCACCTAACAGGTCCAAATGAGCTCTTCGTTTCCAACTTCTGAACATGCTTATCTGTTAGTCATCACTACCTTGAGAAAGACATCATCTGCTTTTAATCAGTCTTAGAACCTGGTTGGTCCTAAAATCTAGGTATCTGTTGAGCTTATTCTAGTACCATCTCTCCTGTTTCTTCCTGGGCACTATTGACATTTTGGGTCAGAAACATTTTTTTGATTGTGCGGAACGCTGTAGGCTGTTTGGTGTCTTCTTCCAGGAGGTAGTGGGATCACGGACAGATGGCGGGACAACTCAGGATCAGTCCGCATCTCCTTACTTCATGTCCCAGTGGGAGGGTGGAGTGCAGGGAGGTGATGGTGAATGTGTGGGTGACTTGGTACAAGCCTAGATGGCACAAGTGGCGTCTACCCACTTGATGGCTCTGAACATTGCTAGGTGTTCTTTAATGGGCAACACTACCCCCAGTTGAGGACTAGTGCTCTAATAGAACAAACATACGGGCAAGTCCACGTGTCATCGAGTGTACATTTCAATATACTGTACATTTCCACAAACTGAACACAACTGTATAACCGATATCCCGATCAAGAAACAAAACATTATCAGCACCCTGAAAGCCCGTTGTCATTCCCCCACGCAATCGCTACTTCTCCACGCCAAGAGTTACCGCCATTATTCTAACAGCTTAGATCGATTTTGACTAGTTTTTACTTTATTTAAGTAGTATTTTATGGTATATCCTCTTGTGTTTGGCTTCTTCTGCTCAAGGTTTTAGTTGTGATATTTCATCCATATTGTTTGTGAATTATAGGTTGTTCCTTCACACTGCTGCATGGTTTTCCACTGTAAGGATGTTCCACTATATTTTTACCCACTTATTTTTTATTTATCCATTTCATTTATCCATTTTACGGTTAATGAGCATTTGGGTAGTTCCCATTTGAAGGCTATTATGAATAATGCCGCTATAAACGTTCTTGCAAATATCTTTTGGTGAACAGGGACAGCCATTTCTTTGGGGGTATATACCTAGTATACCTAGTACAGCGAATAATGATGCAATCAGAAATGTATTGAGAGTTTGCATAACTAGAAGTAGGATTTTGTATATTCAAATGTATTAAATCTTACTCGTTCGTACGAGTGCTTTGGCAGGGCACATACCTAGGGGTGGAATTGCTGGGAAGACAGGTATGTGCATGTTTGGCTTTAGCATGTATGACCAAACAATTTTCCAAAGTGGTTCTGCTCATCTATATTCTCACCAGCAATGTTTATGACAGTTTCTGTCTATGCAACGTCCAATTCAGCAACGGGGTCTGTAGGTTCTATTACCAAAATGTATCTTGAATTGGATGACTGCCACCACTCTAGTCTGGCTTACATTGCCTGTCATGTGGGGGTCTGCAGGAGCCTCCTAACTGGACTCCCAGCTTCCACTCCTGCCCTTCTTTAGTTGAGTCTTCGCGCAACAGCCAGTGTGGTCCTGTTAACATATCAGATCACATCATTTCTTTGTTCAAAAACTCCCAATGGCTTCTCTTGTAAATTAAAAGGGAGTCTGGGCTCCTCCCTTAAACTTCCGAGAGAACACAGAATCTGCCCTCCTCCCCTCCTTCATCTCCCATCACTCCAGCCTCCATTATCTCTGTTCCAGACACACTCGCCTTCTTGCTGCTCCCTGAATGGTTCAGGCTCCTTTTCAGCCCAAGGTCTTTCTACTTTCTATTTTTTCTGCTGAAGAGCTCTTCCCCCAGATCTTTGCATAGCTGGCTCCTTCTCATCAATGAGGATTCAGCTCAAATATCACGTCTTCTAAGGGATCTTCTTAGATCACCCTTTAAAGTAGTCCTTCCCCCTAGTCATTAACTCTGGGCTCTATTTTTCTGAACATGTACCACAATCTCAGTTATCTTGTCTATGCCTTTGCTCACTTACAATCTTTCTCCCCTCACTCCTCATTAGAATTAAGCCCCATGAAGGATGCCTAGGTGGCTCAGTGGGTTAAGCGTCAGACTCTTGGTTACCGCTCAGGTAATGATCTCGCGATTTCGTGGGTTTGGGCCCTAGTTGGGCTCTGCGCTGGCAGCCCGGAGCCTGCTTGGGATTCTCTCTCTCCATCTCTGCCCTTCTCCTACTCGCGCTGTCTCTCTCTTTCTATCAAAATAAATAAACTTAAAAAAAAAAAAGAATTAAGCCACAAGAGGGCAGAAAGCCAGTCGATCTTAGTCTGTATCCCCAGTGCCTAGTACCCTTGCCTAAAACACCAGGAAAGCTGTCAAGATGTGTTGAATGAAAGAATGAGTGAATAAAACCCAGGTGTTTAGGAGACCCCAGCAGAAGTGGGCCCGGGCTCCAGGAGCCACACACCGGGACCCCCGGTGTAGGGGCAGCTCTCAGCTGCGGGTGGGATCCTCAGGTGCTTCCTGGAACTGACAGCCCAGGGACTTGGAGCGAAATGGCTACTTTCAGAGTGTCAGCACAGCGGGCACTAGGACCCTGCGCGGCGCCGCGCCCGGCGGGGGGCGGCGGACCGGGGGACTCCGCTCTTTCTGTCTGCTGGAGCCGGGCTGCAGCCACTNCACCTCCCTGCCCCCCGCGGCGCCCGCCGGGACCCCGGACTTAGAGTCCCAACAGCATTCGGCAGCCGATGTCCGCCACCTCTCAGGGGAAGACGCCAAAGGTAGAGGCCGCAGGAGGCGGGGCCTGGCGGAGTGGGGGCGGGGCGAGATGAGGGGCGGGGCC
>NW_027527548.1:1946601-1953364 GCF_008692635.1 Crocuta crocuta | reverse complement strand
GGCCTTCTGTTGGAAGGGGCCGGGCCAGGCATTTGGAGGTGGGGTGGTCTCAGCCGAGGGCCAGAGGAGGGAGAGAGGGGCGAGGATCCAGAGGGGAGAAAAGGAGGTCGGATGGGAAACGGTGAGGGGAGGGGCCAGATTCGATGTGGGCGGAGCCACAAGGAAGAGGGTGTGGCTATAGGCGAAGGGGCGGATCTTGTGATGGAGGGACTAGAGTCCAAAGGGAGCTGAACTGGAGGGCACTAAAGGGGCGAGGTCATTTCGGGTAAGAGGCGGTACCGGAGAGGAGAAGGTGAAACCTGAGAGAGAGGAGGGCGGTATGATTAAGGGGCGGTAGGTCCAAAGGCAATGGGAGGAGGCAGGATATTTCTCTTTGGGGGCAGAAAAGGGCGGGGCTAGAGAGAAGGGGTTCTGCCAGGGGGGTAGGGGTGGAGTCGAGGGCGGGAGGTAAAATGAGTCCGGGTCGCTGAGGCTGGTGCCGGCTAGGCAGGTGATTGGTGCCTGGAGGATCTTCCAATCCTCGGCCTGCCTGGAGACATCGTGGACGGCGCCTGGGGCTCCCGGGAAGGAGATGGGAGAAAGGAAAGTTACTTTTGGGCCGCTAGATCTTGGAAGGATCCTGAGGGGTCTCCAGTCCCGACCCTTGGGGACCCATTTAAGTCCCCCTGCTCCAGCTCCAGAAGAGGATTGGGTGGCGAAAGCTCAGGCTAGGTTGGGGGCGTCTTCTTCGAGGACCTATTGCTGTTGTCTCGAAATGGAAGTTATACGCAGGGTACAGAAGAGGAGAGGGGAAGGATCCTTCTAGCTCTCAGTGAAGAATTAGCATCCTGGATCCTCTCACAGCCTCCTCCCCAGGGGGCACTTGCCAGGGGTCCCCTTCTTGGCTCTGCGCCCCTCAGGTCTGGAAGAAACGCAGCGAAATCAGCTTGGAGTGGCCCCAGCACGGGGAGGAGGAAGAGCCTCCCCGGGCCGCCAGGGGTCGCTGCTGAGCCGCAGGTGAGCTCACCCTGACTGCAGCAAAACTAAGCACCAACCACCCTGGAGGGGGCCCTTTAGGGGCTTCTTTAGCGAACCCCCTCGTGGTGTAGATGACCAAACAGAGGCCTGGATTTCCGCAGGGCTCCAGCTCCCGAACCAGCCGTCTCCTGAACATGACCATTTGGATTTCTTGGGCTCCCTTCATTCTACGTATTTCCTATAAACTGTCTGCACCCTTTCTTATTTTCATGAATGTCCTTCCCATCCTTATAATTTTAAAAGTCAGAACTCCGGGAGCTATTCCCAACGCCTCCTTTTCTTTTCCCACCAGATCTAACTGGTCCTCACATCTTGCCTACCCCTCCCCGCAGCTGATCCTGATTCTGTCCCCATCTCTCTTCCCGTCACCATCACTCTGTACAAAGCTCCATCATTTCTCCCATGGCCTCGGCCACAGTCACAGCCTTCTCACTGGTCTGCCTGCCTCCAATCCTGTCCTAACCGTGCTCCACACAAGCTCTCCATTGCTTTTAGGATAAAGACCAAACCCATAGTCCGTATTCAGACTCTTTCCTCCTTTGCTCCGAGGCATACCTGTGCGTGTTCATCTTCCCACCTCCATTAGCCAGGGCAACTCCTACTCACTCTATAGGTTATGGCTCATTTAACCTCTCCTAAAAACCTTTTTCACTTTCCCTTGCTTCCAGGCAAAGGCAGTCATTCCTCTTCTGCCCACCCACTGCACTATTAGAGCACATGTCCCAGTGGATGCAAGTTATTTACTTGAATGTCTCCCGCAACTCAAAAGCAGGGACTGTATCCTTTTATTTTTGTGTTCTGAGTTCCAAGCCCACAGCCTGGCACTTAGTAGGTGCTTAATGTGCATCAGACAAGGGGGGAAGTGGCTGTAAGCTCCTGTTTCTCCTACACTTGCCTTCTCTCCTCCCGTTTCCCATCCCCTGGCCTGAGAATAAGATGGCCCTCTCGATCATTCCAAGGTGATTGATCGGTCTCCCCATCCCATTTCCAAGCTCCTTCATGTTGAAGTAAAATATGGCTCTCGGTTTTGGGTGTGCATTTATGTGTGCAAACTGGATGTGAATCTGGAATGCTGTGTGTTTGTGGTAGAGGCAGTGTGTGTGTGTGTGTGTGTCTTTGTGTGTCTTGAGGGAGGAGCATCCCACGCGAGCTCTGATGACCTGTGGGGTGGTCAGTGAGTCAGAGCTTATATGTGTCATTGTATTTCAGGGTGTTGATGGGCAATTTGATGTGTTTCTGTGTTCGTCTGTGAAGTGGGTACCTGTGTGTATGAGTTTATTAGACGTTTCATCTTGAGAATGATTTGGGTGACTTTTAACCTCTTTGGCCCTGAGACAGTGTCCAGTACCTCCTCCTTACTTGGTTACTGCATGGGGAAGTAGACAAGGGATCCCTAGGGGAACCCAAAATCTGGTGATTTCTTGTGTCAGCCCCTGGCCCCAAGGAGATGTTTTCCCTACCTCTTGTCCTCACTCAGGCCCACGGGGAGAGATAACAGCATGTGGAAGGTAGGGTAGGGAGATGTTTGGCAGGTCACTTGTGTATGAGCATTGTCTTTAATTCTGGACCAAGGAAGTGGAGTTTGCGCCCCTCTTCCCCTCCCCGGAAGTGCCTCCTTCTGCCAGAGGATCAGCTACTGTGGGAACATAGCTTCTAGGGGTGAAAGAGGCAAACCAGAAGCTGATCCTTGAGTCCACCACTAACTCTCAGCTGAAGCCCTCATTTGCCGCATCAGTACCCTGGGGAGACTGACAGTGACTTGGCTGGACAGAAGTGGACGCAGGGCCAGTTGTTACAACTCCGGACTATTCCCTCATTCCTTTACACCACTTCCCACTGTGCCTCAGTTTCTGGTGGAGGAAGACAGGGCACTGGGAAGAACCTAGGGCCTGGGTCAAGGCTAACAGGAGTTGTGATGTGTTCCCATGAGTGAGAAGGAGCCAACTTATGCTAGGTGGTTGGAGCAAGACCACAGTATAGCCCATCTGTGCTCTAACTCAGGCTCCATGGTGTGGCCTTGGACATGTTGCTTCCCCTGTCTGGGCCTCAATTTCCTCATCTGTAGTAAAAAAGATTTGAACAGGAAGCTATCTGAGGGTCATTCTAGCCCTAAAAATGCTAAGATTCTTTGATGATCTAGAAGGGTGAAGTTCTCTGCTTCCCCCGTATCCAAACCTCATATTTCAGTCTCTCTATCTGTAAGTTGGGAGGAATGACACTGAGTTATTGGTATAAATATATGATCTGGAGATCTCCAGCCTGTTCAAGTTGTTGTACAGTCACCCCCTCCTCAAGCCAGGACTCAGAACCTTACTGCCCAGTACCTCAGCCCAAGGTGAGCCCTGGGAATCTCCATGGCAACAAACTGGTTATGAACGGGGCTGCAGTTGCCATGGTGACAGGCTGCTTGCTCTCTCTCTCTCTCTCTCTCTCTCTCTCTCTGTCTCATCCCCCTCATCTCCCCTCCCCTCTTCTCAATGAACCAGAGCGATCTGCGGGCACCAGCTCTCCAGGTGGGGTGGGGGTTGGAGGGTGGGTGCAGTGGGAAGGGGGTCCAGATTGAGAAAGAGGGAAGATGGGTTGAATCTGTAGGGGAATGGGGGGCTGTTGGGGTGCCATTGCCATGGTGACAGGGCTGCAGCCTGTTAATTAAGCCCCTGGTTGCCACGGAGACGATGGTGGTTGACGTGCTCTGCGGCGAGCCCTGTGTGTGTGGGGTGTGCTGTGTGCTGGACTCATCAATTCACTGCGAAGGGTTTTGGGTCTGGAGGACCGGCATGCAGTTTGGGAAGAGAAGAGTGAAAGAGGGAGTTCAGGGCCTCGGCTCCAGGAGGCCAAAGCTGGGGTGAGTGGGTTAGGTCATGGGGGTAATGATATGCAGATAAGGATGCATAGGGATCAAGCCATAAAGAGGAGCACTATGCCTCCCTCGTGTGGAAAGAAGACCCAGTCAGGTGGCTCCAGCTTCCTCTAAATGGCCTCCTATTCTGGTTCCATGGATGGAGCCCTGGCCTGGAGGTCAGGGAGCTGGAGTCTATCCCCCAGCCTGCCATACGTGCACCCCCATGAAGAAAATTTGTACCTTTCCATTTCTAGACTTTAATTTCCCCATAAATGAGGGGTGGTAAAAAATAATGTATAAAGTCTCGTCCAGGTCCCACATCCTGACACTTAGGCAGTTTCCGTGAAATGTGTTTCTCTGTCATAAGGTGGGGGGGGATTAGAGATTTCCAATTCAGAAACAGCACCCTTCCTAGCTCTGCATCTTGTGTTGGTTTAATGAGCGCAGTCCCCTAGCCCTAGATCTTCCTAGGGCTCTCGGTGGGGATGGAATGCTAAGCTGGCAGCCATGTTCCTGGGGCTCAGGGCTGAGGGTCACCTTACTGGTGACCTTACCGGCCAAGGCCAGGCTGGCAGTGCAGGAGGTGCATGCAATGTGTTTTCTCAAAGCCTCGCTGCAGAGGGTTGGCCTGAGGCCAGAATAGGTACCAGTCTCCTTGAGAGGCAGGGGGTGTGAATTGAAGGGGTAGGGTCGCCCCTTGGGGCTGTCTCCTTACTTTGTCTGGGCTCCTTAGGAAGGGCTCCATGGCTTTCGTCTGAGATAAAAGGAGTGGGTACTAAGGGCTTTCCGAGTGGGAAGAAGTCCCTTGGATGTATGTGGCCTCACCCTTGCATTTTGCAGATGCAGATACTAAAGTCCAGAAAGAGCAACTTAATTTTTCCCAGGGTTACACAGAATTGGGGGGCAGACCACAGGATAACATCACTATCTCATGAATCCCAGATGTCCTGTGAGATAGAAGCTCTGGTGAGGGTGGGCAGAGGGGGTATCCAGGGGAAGAAGAATCACTTCTGCCTTCACCTATACTCCCTTGGGATCTAGGTTCCTCCTGTGGGTGGGCTCAGGCCCTCAGTGGCCAGGGCTCTGGGCCACAAACGAATGGAAATAGATCCAGGGGAACATCCCAGATCTGAGATTGCCGGGAAAAAAAAAAAAAAAAACCCTCAGCATTTAATCTATTTCATAGTACTTCTCAGACAAACATGCTACACATTTTGTCATGTTACCTGTTTCTACAGAGTAGCGGAAAACCATAATGCTGCTGCTAGTGGCGGTGACGGCGGGGTGTGTATGTAGTTGAGTGCTTATGAATTCTTGAACACTGTTATCCATCTGCTGTCCTTTTAACCCTTGCCACCAGTCCAAACCCATCTCACTTTTTTGTGTGGTTTTCTCCCTGGGAAAGCCGAGAAGACCAGTTCTTAGCCCTTGTCTGAATAGCTAGCTCTCCATCCTAACAAGTTCTTCCAGCATCCACAAAACCCAGTGGCAGTGATACTTCGTTGGAGGGTCCCTCAGAAGCCCCTTTCAGTCAAAATCAGTTGTCAAAATCTGTGATTGACCTGATCTGAAGCCACTGACAGATGTGTACAAGGACTCTGAGCTGCGGGCCCTGTCTGTGACTCTGAAGTCTTGTTCTCGAATGGGGTCCTCAGTCATGCGGATGGCTTTTTAGGACCCTTGAAGATCTTCTGGGCCTACCTCCAGGTGCAAACTGAGGGTCTACTTCAGTCCTGCCCTCTGAAGCCTGACCACAAGAAAAAGGAGAGAGCTCATCTCAGACCAATCCCTGTTCCCTTTTTAGTAGCCAAGAATCAGAGACTGCTGAGCAGCATGGTTTGAATGTACCCTTGTCCCTTTTATTGGAGGCAGGACCAAATTTAAAAGAAATTATGTTGAACAAGAGTCCTAAATTGGAATAAAGCAAACTGGATTCTAGACCAAATCCTCCTATTCACTGGCGTTGTGTCCATAGGCAGTAATTTCTCCTCTTTGGGCCTTAGCTTGTTTTTAGTTGTCGTTGTTTTTTTTTAATCCATAAAGTGAAAGCTGTCCATTAGATAAGATGATTGATGTGATCCTCTCCAGCCCTGGGAGTCTCCTGGAATTTAGAGGGCTAGTGCGGGGGGCTAGGGTGAGTCTGAAAACAATTTCCTCTTAACCTGATCTCCCCCTTGGATGTTTAGATCTTCTGGAGACACAAAAGGTCCAAACCTGTGATGCTTCTTCCTGAGATGTCTCCACCACTGGCTCAAGTCTGGATTCTAGGGGTTGTGAGAGGTCCCCATCAAGCTTCTGGAGGACCGGCGTCGGGGGAGGGGTGGAGCACAGAGAGCGCGCTGGCTCTGGAATCCTCAGAAAGCAATCCTGGATTAGGGGATTAGACACTCCTGCCCCAGGAGAAAATCTGGTCCCAAACCAACTGACGGCCTCATTCCTCCCTCCCCCACTCTGTCCCTGGCCTGCCTCCTACCAGCCTGCCCTCCCTGGAGGCTGCACCATCCTAGTGGGGAGTCCGAGATCCCTGGAACCTTACCGCTGCCTTCTCTCCTCGTCACCACATCTCCTTCCCAGGGTCATTCTACAGCCAGAGCATCCCTGTCTTGGACTCCTGGGCTTTGTCTTGGGGGTGTCTTGCTGGGAGTCAGTCTAAGCACAATGAGGGGGTTCACTGCAACTCCTCAGGCTCCGCTCCTCCCATTTTAAGACGGCAGGAGGCAGACAGTTCAGCCCAGTGACCCTGAACCCCTGAGGGCAGCACAGTGCTTCAGTTAAGGGCTCTGGTCTCAACACACCCCAAGTTCCAACCTCTTGACCAGCGATTTGGGAAAAGGTCTGGTTCTCGGTTCCTTTTCAGGGCTGGCCTCCCCAGCTTTGCAGACAGGATCCCCAGAGACCCATATT
>NW_027527548.1:1917935-1946478 GCF_008692635.1 Crocuta crocuta | reverse complement strand
CCCTGCCGTTATTTTTAGGGCGCGGGATGGCACCTGCCCACGTGCCGGCCCCGCCTGCGCCGGGGAGTGGGGGGCGGGCGGAGCTGCGTCTGCTCGTGGGAGGCGAAGCCCCAGTCCCCCGCAGCACCCCCTCCATCCCACCCGTGCAAGCCCCCAGTTTCCGTGCGAGGGGGCCTCCAGCCGCGCTCTGCCCTCCCCTCGTCTCCTCTTCTTCCTCCCTCTCGCTCTCCGCCCCCCCAAAACCCCGCCAGTGGCTCACGCCTCCTGCATACGGGATGAGGTGAGCAGCGCCGCCGCTGAGAGGGGGCGCGCGCGGGTGTGAGCGTGTGTCCGTGTGCGAGTGTGTGTGCGCCGGGCGGGCGGGCACTGCAGCTTCTTCCTCCGTGGAGCGGAGAGCGAGAGAGAGCTAGAGCGAGCGAGCGAGCGGCGAAGGCGGGCAGAGGGGCGCGGGCGAGGCGGAGCAGCCATCCCCGGGCCCGGCGCCGCGCCGCCACCATGCTAAACAACCTGACGGACTGCGAGGACGGCGATGGGGGAGCCAACCCCGGTAAGCAGCGGCCCGGGGGCGGCGAGGGAGGGGGCGACGAGGAGAGGAGGCAGCCCTAGGGTTAGAGGCAGAGCGGGGGCCGCCTCCTCCAGAGAAGAGGCTGGGACTGACCGGGGCGGTGGGTGCCCACGGCTGCCTGGAGCCCTACTCCATTGGAATGCGCCAGGCGCTGTCCAAGGTGCTGGAATGCGCCGCGCCCGGGGCAGGGCTGGGGGCCGAGGGGTTGCCCGTGCCCACGGCCCGGGGGCAGACGTGGGTTAGCTAAGCGGGGGAGGCGGTGGAAAGGGGATGGAAGAGCTAGAATGGGCGGACGTGGACCTCGACGGGAGGGAGGAAGGGTTCCTTTCCTCAAGAAGGGACCCCGGCGTCCTGGCGCAGAGCGTTGACCGGCGACGCGGGGAGGGGGTGGGGGGGTGCAGTCTGCTGCAGTCCCTCGCTCTGAGACTTCCAGCTGAAAGGTGGGGGGAAGGTACCCATGGGGGGTTGAAGCCATATGACAGCCCCTGTCCGGGTTGCGGTGTCTCCTTAAGGGGACACTTGGTGCAATCTGGCCCCCCTCCCCCAAAGCTGCCGGAGGTCCGACCTCAGACTGAAGCGTGCCTCCTCCGGAGATTTTCAGCTCTACTTTGCGGAATCTCCCTCTCCCTCTCGCGTACCCATGGGTTCCTATTCAGGACGGGAAGCAACATCACCCTCCTTTCTTCCCTCTTTCCCCTTCCTCTCGGTACACTGGGATGGCAGTGAGGTTTCCAGGGCGGGGCAAGGGGGGGAGGTTTTCTAGTCAGCTCTGCTATCTTCCCCAGCGAGGCCTCGGGAATGGGGTCCCAGCGGCTGAATCCCCGGCGCCGCGGCGCGGACACTGCGGACGCGCTGCGGTGGGTGCGGAGACACGCTAGGAGCCCGGGGGCTTGAAGCAAGTCCTTTCGGCGCTGCTGCTTTCTGCCGCCCTCCTCCACAGTTTCCCCGCTCTGAGGTCTCCGGGCCGGCCACCCCCTCGGGCCNCGACTCTGCGTCCCTTGCGCACTAGCGCGCCTCCTGCTCCCGCTGTCTGCGCTCCGCGCCTTCAAACGCTCCCCTGGGCATTGCTTGACCCTCTGGGCTGAGATTCTTGCAGACCTCCCAGGGGGATGACCAAAGAGCCCCAGAGACCGAAAGAGCGAGGTCTTCCAGGGACTGGCAGCCTAGACTTGAAGTCTTCCGGATCTTGGATCCAAGTCAGAGCCAAGTGGCCTCTTGGGAAGGCTGTGGGCACCAGGGTCCCCAATTCTTTGTCTGAAACCCCCTTTTCCTCCCTGAGGTTGAGTGGTATATAGAGGTCAGACCACCAGGTAGCCAGCTAGTTCATCCATTTCCCCAGTGACCCTGGGGTTACCTCATCCCGCAGCCGCCCCCCTCCCCAGCAGGCTTAGGCTACAGGGGAAGAGGGTTTGGCAAAGTCGAGCCTGCGACAGATCCAGGCATCCCGACGCGGTGCCCAGGGAACGAGGTGTGTGTGTGTGTGTGTGTGTGTGTGTGTGTGTGTGTGTGGTGGGGTGTCATTTCCATCTGGGATCCCCTTCAGATATCTCCATTCTGAGGACAGGGGCTCAGCCTGAGAGAGAATCTCTGCTACCCGCAGATACGGGGTATGGTCGTACTCCCCAGCCCTGATTTCTCTGTCCTGAGGTACCTTACGGGGCCTTGCGGTTTCCATGGGGTCTCCAGAGGCCTAGAAAAAAGGCATCTATGTGTTGGAGCAGGAGTCCAGCTAAGAACTCCCTTCGGTTCTACCTCCTCCCCATTAGTTACTAGACTCTGAGTGTAGCAGGTCCATCTGGAGACCTTCTCTCTGTGTGTAGGGTCCAGGACCCGGAACTAGAGTGGCCAGGACCTGGTCGGGAGTTTGGGGTCCCAGAGAGATAAGGCCTCCCTGCGATGCCTGAAGGTGATGGTAGGGGGCTCTACGGACCTGCTGGACTTGAAGGAAGGACTGTCAGACTGAAAGCCTCTGCCATCTCTGATCTTAGGCTCTTGGGGATGTAGGAGAGGACCTGGGGATGTGAGGTGCTGACCTCAAGGAAGTGGGAATAGTCCAAGTAAGAGGTTCCTCTGGACTGAGGAAGAACCCGAGGGTACTGTGTCTGGCCCCCAGGTCTCCTATCCCCTTGGGGTCTGACACCCTCCCCCAAACCCCAATCTGGTTTGGGGATTCCCCTTAGGCCTGGCCTCAGGCCCCCGGGGGAGGCTTCTTAGCCCGCGCCGCTCGCCTGTTTCCTCCCCGGGAGCTCTGGCCGCCGCAGCTTAATTGAAAGCCGATTCGGGCTGAGAGCTCCCAGGGGGCGGGGGCGGGGGCGGGGGCCAGGCGGAGAGGGCTCAGCCTCAGTCTGGCCCTGCCTCTTGCGCGCGCGCCACTCGCCGCTACCCAGCAGCCTGCGTCCTGGCTCTGGGGATTCAGGGCGAGTTCCCCTTTCGCAGTTTCCCCTGCTCCTCTGAGAACTCCCGAAGCTNCCCCCCCCCCCCCCCCCCCCCCCCCCCCCCGCCGTTCCAGGGAGGGGACGAAATCAGCCCCCGGCAGATGAGGCCGGCGGCCTGGCATCCCGTCCAGATGGCAGGTGGAAGGGCGGGACCCAGGACGAGCCTATCGAGCCGCCCTCTCCCTGGCCCTCATCTCCTAGCTGAGATCAGGCCCGGAGTCTGGCTCCTCGCAGCGCGTCGCGTTACATAAGCGGCTGCGGGCGCGTGGCCGCCTCGGCTCCGCGCTGCGCTCTCTGCCCGCGCGGTCGCCATGGAGACCGGCGCGGGACTCCCAAGAGCCGGGTCTCCGGCCAGGACGCCCCCCTTGCAGCCAGGCGCGTGTCCTGGGACCCCGGGGAAGGAGGAGGGACTTGGGAGGGGGCGGGAAAAGTAGAGGGGAGTGGCCCTCGTGTCCGGTTGTCCAAACCCTGAGCTAACGCCGTGGGGAGAGGTACCCAGCCCCAAAGGAGACAGGGCCCCTAAATCTTGCGGCTTGGGGAGAGGTGTGGGGTGTGGAGTCCGGGCTGGGTGAGGCACCACGAACATGAATAATAACCGTACTTGTAATAGCAGCAATAGTTATGCTTATGTGCTAGGCACACCCTATGGTCGTTATTCCCTTAATCCTCAGAACAGCCCTGTGAGTTAAGCACTATTATTATCCCTTTGCAAAGGAGGAAACTGAGGCTTAGAGAGTTTAAGTGACTTGCCCAACATGTCAGCACAGCCAGTGAAGTTGGGACTGGAGCCTAAATCTTGACCCCCAGCCCTTTTCCCATCGTTCATTAAGAAATTTGTTCCCAGGGGCACCTGGGTGGCTCAGTCGGTTAAGCGTCCGACTTCGGCTCAGGTCATGATCTCACAGTTCGTGGGTTCGAGCCCCGCGTCAGGCTCTGTGCTGACAGCTAGCTCGGAGTCTGGAGCCTGTTTCGGATTCTGTATCTCCCTCTCTCTCTGACCCTCCCCTGCTCACGCTGTCTGTCTCTCTCAGAAATAAATAAAACATAAAAAAAAATTTAAAAAAATTAAAAAAAGAAAGAAATTTGTTCCCAGCCCCCTCAACCCTTCTTGTTCCTACGACCAGTGTGTTGAGACCTTGGAGCATCTCGTCAGCATTTTTAAAAGGAGGGAGGAGGAGCCCACTTCTCTTTTATTTCTCCTGTTCTCTGGCGCTAGGCAGCTCTTCTGAGACCCTGGGGGTCAGGAAGGGCGCTCGGGGGAATTTATCTCCAAAGACTTCCCCCCCCCCGAAAGACTTTTTTTTCCTGAGCATCTATTATGTGCCAGGTTCTCACTGGGAGGACAGATCTGCTATTTCCAGGAACTCAAATATGTGATGAGAAGAAAGAGCTGATGGTGGCAGGAGAAGGTGGTGGGTGTCCCTTGGGACGGTGAGGCACTGCTTCCCCCTTCCACAACTTTGAGTCAGGATGAGATTGGTTTTGTAACAGGTCGTGCTCTGGGGATGGACCCTGGCTGGGTGACTAAGGAAGATTTCCAGGAGGTAGGGAGGAGAATGATGGGGGAGGGTTGGGAAGATGGAGATGGAGAGAGACATGACAGGAGACAAGGGACCAGGAAATTCGGAATATGTAGGGCCTCAACTTCGTTTGGGATTTGTTTATTGGGGAGTCTCTCCAGATGTCTGTTACTGGGATTCAGCCCTTGAGCTGAGAAAGGGCGATGGCTGAAGCCAAGTGAAAGTGCCTATGGGGGTCCCCTATATCTCTTTGAAAGGACCTCTCCTAGATTCCCAAAAGACTTTCTCCTTGGATGATCTCATCCAGATTCATGGTTTCACACATTTCCTCCACACATTGTCATGGATTACCCTCATCTTTTTCCCCTGCCCAGCCTTTCTCCTGGGACCCAGACTTTGGATACCAAGAGGCTTCTTGAGTGTCCCATACTGCCTTACTCTCAATCAAATCCAGCTTCTTCCCCACCCCCAGTCTCTGCCCCTCCCCCATTTATTAAATAGCACCATCACCCACTCATTTACCCATGCTAGAAACCCCAGGCATTATCCTAGATTCCTCCTTCTCATGTCCCCAAACATCTGGCATAGAAATATGTGCCAATAATGCTTGGGTCTGTCCATTGCCCGGCATTGCTCTGGTCTGGGTCATCCTCAGCCCTTGCCTGGATTACTGAAAGTCTCAAACTTTCTTTAGATGAAATTCTCCATCTAAAGGCCAGAGTGATTGCTCTAAAACACAAGTCTGCTCATGGCACCTCTTTGCCTGAAACTCTTCAATGACTTCCCATTGTCCTCTGGATGAAGTCCAAAATCTTTAACGTGGCCTGCTAATCATTTAAGGACTGAGCCCGTACCTTCCTTCCGAGGCTCATCTTTTCATAGGTCACTCTCCATCTTTCAGCCCCTCCTTCCATGTCTCTTCCTTAGGCTTCAGCCAGATCAGGCTTCTTTCAGCATCTCTGACCCACTCTCTCCACTCTCCCCTCTGGGCCATCGAACATGCTGTTCTGCTGTTCTCTCTGCCTGGAACACCCTCCCGCCTCCCTCCCAGCCTTGCTCTTACTCATCCTTCAGTTCTCAGCCTACTTGTCACTTCCTCTGGGAAGCCTTCCGTGACCTCCCAGACTGGGCTGAATGCCTCTTCTGTATTCCCACAGTCCCTTATTCATCTTCTATCACATAATTTACCACGCTGCGTTGGAAATTCATGAATATCGGTTTATCTCTTCTGCCTTTGGTTTCCCTGAGGGTAGGAGTGGTGTCTTGGTGTGTGTTTTACTCCCCCTCCCTTCCCATGCTGACATTGGCACCTGGTAGAGATCCAGTAAATATGTGTTGACTGAGATGGATGGATGGGGGGCATAGGAGGTGCCACATGGGTCACTTCTCCAGGAGGTGGAGGCTCTAGTATTCTCTCCTTTGTGTCTGGGAAAGACCATGCTTTCACCCTAGGACACCAGCATGGTCCCAGTTTTGGTCAACGAAGGGCACCTGGAGAGTCTAGGGTGACCCAGAGAATGAAGAAGGATCCGCAAGAGAAAGGAAGCATTCACTTCTTCATTAAAAACTTACTACGTGTCGGGGAATGCACCAGGCTCTTTATACATGCTGTCAACTAAAATTCTGCAAAGGGGGTGGTTACTGTTAGCTCCGTCTTTCCTATGTGCAAACTGAAGTTCAGAGAGTTAAGTGGCCACACAGGTGGATGTCCAGGCAGAAGGGTGGCAACCCATTGCTGCCAGACCCCTGACCCCTCTGCCTTCTCAGGTGATGGCAACCCCAAGGAGAGCAGCCCCTTCATCAACAGCACTGACACAGAGAAGGGAAGGGAATATGACGGCAAGAATATGGCCCTGTTTGAGGTGGGTTGCTGGCGTGTGTGACACCCCATTCATCCACCACTGCCTCCCTCAGGAACAGTGTCCTCCTCGGGTCCGCCTTTGCCTTCCCTTTACCCCTGCCTCTCCCTCTCCTTATCCCGCATCCACTTTCCCTGCTCTCTGTGCTTATTCCTCCTCCTTCCCCATCTCATCCCACCCCCAGTGGTTTGCCTTACTCACCCCCATCTCTCTCTGCCTCCTACTATGTAGCTCGCCTCTCCCTTCCTGGGCCTTTGTGTCCTAACACTGCCACCCTCACCTCCCCAGGAGGAGATGGACACCAGCCCCATGGTGTCCTCCCTGCTCAGTGGCCTGGCCAACTACACCAACCTGCCCCAGGGAAGTAAGGAGCATGAAGAGGCAGAAAACAATGAGGGTGGAAAAAAGAAGCCAGTGCAGGTGAGGGCCTTGGGGGAAAACGGATGGGGCTGGAAGAGGGGGTGGAGGGGCAAAAGGGTGGGGGCCAAAAGAGAGTCAGTTGATGGATGATGGAGGCAGAGGGATAGGAGTTGGGGCTGAGGGTGAGGAAGGGATAGAGGTGAAGGGAGGAGAGGGAAGGGAGAGTAAGAACCAGAGGGAAGAGGTATGAAGGGCTGGGGATGGAGAAAGGAAGGGAGAGGGGATGGAAAGTAGGGAGCTTGGGGTGTTCATAGTGACTACAGGCTGCGGAAACTGATGCTGGCTTCCCCGGCAGGCCCCGCGCATGGGCACCTTCATGGGCGTGTACCTACCATGCCTGCAGAACATCTTTGGTGTCATCCTCTTCCTGCGGCTCACTTGGGTGGTGGGCATCGCAGGCATCATGGAAGCCTTCTGCATGGTCTTCATCTGCTGCTCCTGTGTGAGTGACATCTGCTTCTCCCTTTGGGGCAGACCAGGAACCAGGGGTGGGGGAGGGGGAGGGGAAGGATGAGACCTGAGCTTTTTATAGGAATCACTGCGTATGATCTTTGAGAGTAAATTAGGTCTGACTGGTCCTTCTTGCTGGTCCCCGATGGCCACTAACCAGGTTTCACCTGGATCGTGTTTGTATGTGTGTGAGTGTGTGAGTATGTGTGTGTGTGTGTGTGTGAATGACTGTGCGTATAATTACACAAGGAATGCAGATTCATTGATGAAAAAGCTAGGTGTACAGAAGGAAATCAGATTCACCTGGAAAACCCCAGTGGTGAACATTTTCGTAGGCCCAGACTCACAGGAAATGGGATTATGTGTTACGAACAGCTTTGTAATAGAATCTCTTCCATCCTCCCTAAAAAATCAAATATTCACTAAACAACCTACTTCTCATCATGTTTACAAACCTTCACACATGACCCTTGAGCCACCTCTGCATGTGAGGTGGCCGGTGCTGATGGTAGTACACCTATTTTATTTCTTTTTAACGTTTTATTTTCAAATAATTTCAGACATACAGAAAATTTGCAAGAATAGAACAAAAATCCCTTTCACCAGACTCCCAAATGTTAACATATTATCGTATTCATTCCATCCTGTCTGTAAGTACCTTTTTCCCTCTGAATTGAGAGCAAGTTGCAGACATGATGCCTCTTTATCCTAAATCCTTCAGCGTGTGTTTACTAAAAATGAGGACATTCCCTTACGTAACCACAGTACAATGATCAGAAGCAGGAGGCTAACACTGATACGTTAATAATGTCTTAATAGTAACACATTAATAATGTTTTATCTGCAGGCCTTATTCAGATTTTGCCAATTGTCCCAATCATGTCCTCAATAACTGAAGAAAATTCAAAATCATGTTTCTACTCATTTTTGAGATCATGATTTTAGCCTCCGTTAATCTGTAACAGCTGCTCTTTCTTTGTCTTGCATGACATTGACACTTTTGAAGAGTTTGTATAATGCCCTTCCATCTAGGTTTGTCAGGTATCTCCTCATGACCAGATTCAGCTTATGCATTTAGGCAGAAATACAGTACACCTATTTTATAGATGAAGAAACTGAGGCTTAGAGAAGTGAAGTGACTTGTCCCAGGTCAGACAGCTGGTCAGAGGCCAAGCTGGGATTTCCAGATTGCTATAGCTTGTGCTCCCTCCGTGTGAGTGGTGAATAAGAGGTTTTCTTGACAAGAAGGACTTGGCAGCAGTAGAAGTTGGAACAGGACCAGGGAGAAGCTCAGCAAGGACTTGTGGGTTTGGCAGGTGTTTATAGGGTATAAGGTTTGGCCCTGACCCAGGGCACTGCGGCCCCTACCCTAGCTGCCCCTCTGATGATCTCTATCCTCACAGACCATGCTCACGGCCATCTCCATGAGTGCAATTGCAACCAATGGTGTTGTACCTGGTATGTGATGGGGATTTTTGGAGGGGAAAGGGGCCCAGATGGTCAGGAGGGGGGGCCAGATAGTTGGAAGGAGGGACAGGGCCATAGGCTTTGGGGGCCATCAGGCCTAAGAGAGGCAATATTGCAGACCTGGGGGCTGGGCTATGATGTTTGTGGAGTAGGTGGGGACAGTGGTATTAAGGGGAAGGGAGGGAGACGGTTGATGGAGTTGAACAGGGCAATGCAAGATCTCCCTTTGCCTGAGACCCTCCTCTCTGTCATCCTATTTTTCTGAGCCATGACCTCCTTAGAGGGGTAATTAGCAACATGGTAATTAGTGCTGCAAAATCCACTCAGAGTGGCTCGCTGAGTCCCTCACCAGTCCTAGGGTTGTAGCCTGTAAACTGTGAGGCACAGAACAACCCCTTTCCCAGAGTTCCCTTACCCCCAATGGCAGCCCAGTGTCCCTCGAACTTCTCACTGACATTAGGTTCTTTCTGCAGCTGGTGGCTCCTACTACATGATTTCCAGGTCTCTGGGCCCAGAATTTGGGGGCGCCGTGGGCCTCTGCTTCTACCTGGGCACTACTTTTGCTGGAGCCATGTACATCCTGGGCACCATCGAAATCCTGCTGGTGAGAGGGGCTGAGGAGGAGGTGTGGGGCCCCAGGCTGTCAATCAGTTAACCAATGCTCCCTGGACACCTCCTAGGGAGAGGTCCAAGCCACTCAGTGAGGCCAAAGGGAAATCAGATGTGGGTCTATCTTTAAAGAATTCACAGTCTAGTTGGGGAGACAAGATACAGTAATTACGTAACGTGAACAGCTGTCATTCATCAGGCACCCACTGTGCTCTCAGCAGAGTTCCAATTGCTTTACAGTCATTATCTTGAATCCTCATAAGGATTAAGTATTATTATGCCCATTTTACAAATGAGAATCTCAGAGAGGTGACATGACTTGCTCAAGGTCACTCAGCTATCAAGCGGCAGAGGTGGGTTGATAACAGTAAAGAGTGGTAGAAATAACAAAAGTAATGTCACACAATAGCTATATCTTGTGATTGCCCTACCACGTGCCTGAGACTGTACTGGTTTCTCTATGAATGTTAATTGTGCAGGGCAGATGACCAGTGGGTTGCAAGAGAGAAGAAGAATGTGAGGGGGCTGAGTAAAGAGACCTGTTAGGAGTTGTGACTGATGAGAAGAAATCAGGATTCTGGGAAGTGTTTGAAGGAGAGGCTGGTGATGTGAGTCTCGGCTCTCCCTGCCCTTCCAGGAAGAGTTGGGAGCTGAGGAGAGGTTCCTGGGATGTAGACAGTGGAGCTGACATTTCCCAAGCCCCTACCTTATCCAGGCTCCACGGCCTGCAATGTATCATTTTAGTTTATCCTTACAACCGTTCCATGAGTTAGATAATGTCCCCATTTTATAGATGAGGAAAGCAGGGCTTAGGGAATTTAAGGAATGTATGCAAGGGAACCTGTGCCTTTCTGACCCCCCAAACCAGTATTTGTCCACTCTACCACACTGTCTTGGAGAACTTGAACTTGATGCAGCTTTTGTTTTGGGGACAGAACGGAAGAGTATGGGGACAGGGAGGATGGATGGGGAATACAAGACCCAAGGAATCAAATTATGAGAGAATAATAATAGATCTCCATGACTTTAAAAAATAATTTAAAAATTATTATAAAGGCAATTCTGCCAAACGCACAAAATTGGAAAAATGTCAAAGAGTGTGAAAAAGGAAATAACAACTGCCTGAAGAAAATCACCATTAACATTTTGGTGTATTTCCTTCTATTTTTTTTACCATGAGAAATTATATTCTGTCTTTGTAAAATAGACGCCATAGATTTCCCTAAATAACTAGAAACTCCCTTTGTAAATATCATTTACAAGTGAAAATAAACATATATTCACATAAAAATATATTCTTATTTTCTAAGAATATAAACATATTAATATTTAGTATGGAAATTTTAGAAAATACAAATATGCAATAAGAATAAAGATGATCAGGGGTGCCTGGGTGGCTCAGTCGGTTAAGCATCCAATTTCAGCTCAGGTCATGATCTCAAGGTTTGTGGGTTCGAGCCCCATGTCAGGCTCTGTGCTGACAGCTAGCTCAGAGCCTGGAGCCTGCTTCAGATTCTGTATTTCCCTCTCTCTCTCTGACCCTCCCCAGCTCACACTGTGTCTCTCTCAGAAATAAATAAAATATTTAATAAAAAGAATAAAGATGATCACACTTCCTCTTATCATTGGATGTCATTACCAGTCTCAGACTACTGTAAATAAGCTGTGATGAGCATATTTTTTTCCAAAGCTCTTCCTGCACTTCAGGTTATAACCTTGGGGGGTGATTCTTAGTTGGTTATTGCTGTATCACTCACCTGACCTCCTTGCCCTCTTTCCACAGGCTTACCTCTTCCCAGCTATGGCCATTTTTAAGGCAGAAGATGCCAGCGGGGAGGCAGCTGCCATGTTGAACAATATGCGTGTGTATGGCACCTGTGTGCTCACTTGCATGGCCACTGTGGTATTTGTGGGCGTCAAGTATGTCAACAAGTTTGCCCTTGTCTTCCTGGGTTGTGTCATCCTCTCCATCCTGGCCATCTATGCTGGGGTCATCAAATCTGCCTTTGACCCACCCAACTTCCCGTAAGTGCTGTTGCTCTGAACCTACGGCATCCCTCCTCCTCCATGGTTAGGTTTCAGGGTCTGTGACACTAGTCTCTGCCAACCTCGCTCTCCTCATCTCTCAGAATCTGAGTCATTGTGGATTCAGAGCAACCTCCCTTGGGAAGTAAAATCTCTCGTGGTTTGGAGGAAATCTCTACAGGGTGGGATAATGTTTCTGGAGGTGGGCAGAGTGTTCCTTGTGAGGGCCAATTCCTCGCTGGTGGGGCAGACTTTGGAAGAACCAAGTGGGATTATTTCTGAAGGGATGACTCTGTGTTAGGGAAGCATTTCCTGGCAGGGGACAACTTCCTGGAATAAGACAGCTTATTAGTGTTGGATGCCTTCTGTATTGCGGGTAAGGTCACAGAAGAGAGGGTCTAGAGTCTCAGATCTTTGTGGGTCCTACCTCGCGGTTCCTTTACATCCCAGAGCCCAGGACTGTTGACTGTTGTCCATGGTGCTGAAATATAGCATTGCACTAAAGTCCTGGTTTTTGCTGTGGCTGCATATTAAAATCACTTGGGGGAACTTCGAAAAAACACCGATTCTGGGCTCCATCCCAATTAAATCAGGATCTCTGAATATGGGGCCCTGAGATCTGTGTTTTCAGAGCTCCCCTGGTGCTTCTATTGTGAAGCCAAGGCAAGGTTATGTCCCTCCCCCATCTTCCTCCCTTGTTGCTCTCCCTAGGATCTGCCTCCTGGGGAACCGCACACTGTCTCGCCATGGCTTTGATGTCTGTGCCAAGCTGGCTTGGGAAGGAAATGAGACGGTGACCACACGGCTCTGGGGCCTTTTCTGTTCCTCCCGTTTCCTCAACGCCACCTGTGATGAGTACTTCACCCGAAACAATGTCACGGAGATCCAGGGCATCCCTGGCGCTGCCAGTGGCCTCATCAAAGGTCTGGGGGGAGGGAAGAGGGCTGGTGTCCAGGGAACACTACAGGGATTGTGGGTTAAACAGTCAGGATTAAGGAACTCTACTTGGGATTCACTTCAATTCAATCAGTTTTAATTGAGCACCTACTCTGGGCCATCTGTCCTTGGCATCACGGAGGAATAGAGATGAAAGGGGGCCTTCAAGTATCTTAATACTTAATAGGAAAGAAAGTCATCAGTTTAGACAAGTATTAACTAAGCATCTACTTGGTGTCTAGCACTGTGCTAAGCACCAGGAACATGACATAAATAAGTCACAGTCCTTGGCTTCAAGGAATCCAATGGTGGATACAGATGTATAAGAAAATAAATCACAATACGAGCTGATGTGACTTCAATGAACAGAGACCTCTCAGGGGAGGGAGTGGTCATGTGTAAAAGAGGGCAAGACAAGGCTTCCTAGACTCATCTGAGGAGGGTTTTGAAGGAAAAATAAGAGCTTTTGAGTTATTCTAGAGGAATAAAGGAATTAAGGCAGAAGAACAGCTTGCCTGAAAGCATGCAGACAGAGAAGAGCATATTGTGTCCTTCCAACCACAAATAATTTGGTATGACTGGGGCATAAAGTACAAAGGAAGGAGGGGCAAGAAATGATGTTGGAGAGGGTGGCATAAGCCAGATTGTAGCAGGCCTTGGAAGCCATATTGAAGTGTTTGAACCATGTCCTGAGGGTAACGGGGGCCAAAGGGTTTTGAGTAAGGGTTGGGAATGGTTAGTATTCTTTCTTTCTTTTTTTAAAAATGTTTTATTTATTTCTGAGGGAGAGAGAGAGAAAGACAGTGTGAGCAGGGGAGGGTCAGAGAGAGAGGGAGATACAGAATCTGAAGCAGGCTCCAGGCTCTGAGCTGGCTGTCAGCACAGAGCCTGATGCGGGGCTTGAACCCACGAACCGTGAGATCATGACCTGAGCCGAAGTCGGACGCTTAACCGACTGAGCCACCCAGGCACCCCATGGCCAGTGTTATTTCTAAAGGTTCACTCTGGCTGTTAATATGGATGAGGTAAAGGGAGAGAGAACAGAGGCAGGGGGTCCAGGAGGAGGCTGATGCTGACTCCAGGTGAGAGATGATAGTTTTCCGATCTAGAGCGATGGAGTGATGTCTGTGGGAGTGGGGCAGTGGTTCTCCCCAAGGGCTGTTTTGCCCCCTAGGAGGCATGTAGCAATGTCTGAAGACATTTTTGGCCATCACAACTAGATGATTGTTACTGGCGTCTAATGCACAGAAACCAGTATTTTGCTAAACATTCCAGTGCTGTAGGACAGCCTTCCACAACAAAGAACTATCTGGTCCCCAAGCGTCCGACTTCGGCTCAGGTCATGATCACACGGTTTGTGGGTTCGAGCCCCATGTCGGGCTCTGTGCTGATGGCTAGCTCAGAGCCTGGCGCCTGCTTCACATTCTGTGTCTCCCTCTCTCTCTGACCCTCCCCTGCTCATGCTGTCTCTCCCTCTCTCTCTCTCAGAAATAAATTTTAAAAATTAAAAAAAAAAAAAAAGGAACTATCTGGCCCCAAATGTCAATAGGGCTGAAGTGGGGAAACCCTGGAAAAGAGAGGAGGGGCATATTTGAGAAATGTTTAGAAGGGATAATGTAGAGAAGTTGGAGATGGTTTTGAAATGGATATGGGGAAGGGGAAGAGTTGAGGGCAATATAAATCTGTCTGAATTAATGACGCTCCGTTTACTGAGGTAAGGGATACAAAAAAAGGAGCTGGTTTTGAGGTGGCTGGCTGTTGAGATCAGTTTGGGACATATTGAATCAGTCTGAGATAGGTCTTTCTGTGTCTTTTTACTCCACTAGACTGGACTCTTTGGGGCAAAGACTAGATGTGATTCACGTGCAAACCTCTGCACATGGCCTGACCCAAAGCAGGAGCTTAGGGAATGTCAGTGGAAATAAACTAGAGCCAAGGCCATGAAGGAGTGAGAAGTAGTTGACCTTGACCCTTCTTTTTCTGCCCACCCCATCTCCTGGCCCTGGAGCTCTGGTACCCTGACTTCTGGTATTCCTCCTAAGCATCCTATCTCCTCCCACAGAGAACCTCTGGAGCTCCTACCTGACCAAGGGGGTGATTGTGGAGAGACGTGGGATGCCCTCAGTGGGCCTGGCAGATGGCGCCCCTATCGACATGGACCATCCTTATGTCTTCAGCGACATGACCTCCTACTTCACCCTGCTGGTTGGCATCTACTTCCCCTCAGTCACAGGTGAAGGGGAGCTCAGAGAGGGAGGACTCTGCCTGAGAGTGATGGGTAGAGAGAGTCAATGATGATGTGGGGGAATTTCTAAGTCCGGCAATCTCATCACATGGGCAGAAGCCAAAATCCAGTTTTCATTGCACAGATGTGGGAATTAAGGCCAGAAGAAGCTATATAACGTGCCCAAGTTCTCGCACCAGTCAGTATGCCAGGACTAGATCCCAGACTTCCTGGCTCCGAGGCTGGTGTCCTTTCTTCTTGTTCTTTCTCATCTCCTGTGGCCCCTGTACTAGCTGCTCCTCTGTTCACAGGGATCATGGCTGGTTCTAACCGTTCCGGGGACCTACGGGATGCCCAGAAGTCAATTCCCACTGGCACCATCTTGGCCATTGCCACCACCTCTGCTGTCTGTATCCTGCGCTGCTGGGCGAGGACCACCATGGGTGGGGAGGGCTGGTGGCGGGGGGTGGGGCAGGAAGCTGAAGCTGCTGCTTCATCCAGCTGGCCTGGGAGCATAAAGGGGAACGTCATCCTGGGGATTCTCCTTCAACCTCTGCTACAGACATCAGCTCTGTTGTTCTGTTTGGGGCCTGTATTGAGGGGGTCGTCCTGCGGGACAAGTAAGTAAAGGAATTGGGGCTGATCCTGTTCTGGGTAGTGGGTATATGGGGCCAAATTCTGGGAAACAGACCCCACAGAGAGTGTTGAGTTTGTGCAAGGGGACTTGTGGGAGGGACGTCACAGGGGATTGCTCGCAAGCTCGCCTTATATTTTATCTTTTTCCTGTCACTCCAGCTCAAGAAGCTTGGATGGTGTCTCATTGTTTTTAGGATAATGCTACTTTTTTTTTTTTTGCTTTAAAATGTATTAATCCATTTAACATGTCTTAGATGTCTATATGTTGGTCGCTGTCCAGAGTTCTGGGGGAGAATAAAGATAACACATGCTTTTTGTCCTGAAGGAGCTCTTTGGGAGCTGGTAACTACTCCCAACAACAGACTTGAAATGTGGAGCAGGAGGAGTGGGCTCTGGTAGTGCACCAGAGGCTACAATCCAGTCTTCAGAGGGTTGGGGAAGAGGAGGTGATGCTGGAAGTGCCTTATACACATTTTCCCATTTATCTTTCTCACTTTAAATGTTGAGTAGAGAGTACTTAGGTAACTAGGATTGAGAAGGGCATTCTAGATGGTGGGAACAGCATGAACAAAGGTGGAGGAGAGAAACAGTAGTGTGTGTGTGTGTGCGCGCGTGCGTGTGCGCGCGCAAGCACACACATGGGTGCCTATAGCTGTGAGAAATTCAGGGCTTCTGGAGCCTACATTTTTGAAGGGTGTGGGCACGTGCCACCACCAGGGTAAAGTAGGAGGTCTTGTCACAGAAGTCAGTTTCCATGGCGCTCTCCTGGCTACTGTAAGGTAGAGAGTGGAGCCAGTTCTGGAAGCCTGGTTTTTGATACCAGGAAATTAGAGCTTTATTTTATATATATAAAAAAAATAGGGAAACCCTGAAGGGTTTTAAGCAGGGGGGTGACCTGGCCAAATGGACAATTTGCATATATTACACTTATTCACTTTTAGGGCAACTTAATCTCCACTCATTTCATTTAATCAGAGACCTCCCTTGGGATACCTGGGTGGGTCAGTCGGTTAAGCGTCTGACTTTGGTTCAGGTCGTGATCTCATGGTTTGTGGGTTCGAGCCCCACGTCAGGCTCTGCGCTGATAGCTTGGAGCCTGGAGGCTGCTTTGGATTCCGTGTTTCCCTCTCTCTCCCTGTGCCCCTCCCCCCTCTCAAAAAATAAATGGACATTAAAAAATTAATCAGAGACCTTCCATAGAACTGCCAGGGATTCAGCAAGTCATGCAGTAAAACCCTTCATCTGATTCTTATAGTCTTTCAGCAGCAGCCCATTGGGGCACACCTCTGCTTGCACACTCCAGCCACTACCTACTGAGGCAGCATCATTCAATTTAAAATAGTGTCACTGTTAGAAAATACTTTTCTTTGCTTCTCATATCAGATACCATTACCATACGATGAGGCCGGAACCCCATTTTTGAGATGGAGACACAGGTTCTAACAAGCTAAGAGATTTTTTCCAGCTTAACATATTACACAATTGACCATTTACTAGAATCACTATTAGTGTCTTGTTCCAGGCATAGTGCAAAGCAAAATACCTGTGTTAGTTCCTTTTATCTTGTCCAATCATAAGAGATAGCTTTGTAATGATTCTCATTTTACAGCTGAGGCAACTTACCCAAGGTCACACAGACAGAAAGTGCCCAGGACATTAGGAGCTTTGTCTCTCCTCACTTGCTCCCACAGAGCCTAGTTCTATGATGGGCATATAGGTGGTCCTGGGGTTGGTGTGGGAGACACGTTCTGGAGATGCAGGTGGCATTGCTCACCCAGCATCTCCTGTCCCCTTGCTGCTTCTTTCCAGGTTTGGCGAAGCTGTGAATGGCAACCTGGTGGTGGGAACACTGGCCTGGCCATCCCCTTGGGTCATCGTCATCGGATCCTTCTTCTCCACCTGTGGGGCTGGGCTGCAGAGCCTCACGGGGGCCCCGCGCCTGCTGCAGGCCATCTCCCGGGATGGCATAGTGCCCTTCCTGCAGGTCAGTGGGGGATGGAGTGTGGGAAGAACAGCCCATGCATTACACCAGTCAGCCACACCACTGCCCAGAGAGGCCACCCAGTGAGTCAAGGCCTCCTAGGGCCCTTCTGCTCTGCACTATGAATAAGAAGAATGGGTGTGCTTTATTTGGGATTTGGCCCATGGTCAGTGCTATCGCTTTGGGCAGAGTTGTCTGCTCTTAGAAGAGAAACAAACGGCCCTCCTTCAGCTGAGTGATCAGGCAGGGAGGCAGCCAAAGGGCAAGAAAAGTGTGGCTCTCTCTGTGGTGCTTAAAAAAACAACAACGATTTATGGAGCACACAGTCATGGCCACTTGCTGGCCCCTGTAGCTGCTCTGCATGTGTCCTACACGTGCTTCTTTTCCCCTTAAGGGATCATTTGGACTTCATTAACTGAGGTACCAATGTCAGAGTGGCAGAGACACAGCCAAAGACTGGCATCCCCTTGGGTATCCCTAAAGAGTGAGAAATACAGCATCCTCTCCCTACTTCCTCACTGGTTAGGGGATTCCTGCCTTTATTGCACTGGTCCCCAAGACTGGAGAAGAGAGACATGAAGTTCCTAAGATCTCAGGCCTCAATGATGGTTGCTCTGTTCCCAGGTCTTTGGCCACGGCAAAGCCAATGGAGAGCCAACATGGGCCTTGCTCCTGACTGCCTGCATCTGTGAGATTGGCATCCTCATTGCATCCCTCGACGAAGTGGCTCCCATTCTCTCTATGTGCGTGCTGGCCTCTTGCCCTGCGCATCAGCTCGGGGGTGCGGTGGGGGTGGGTGGTCTTTCTACGGGGATCCTCCTGGATAGCCCACCCAATAGTGTAACAACCTGTCTTTTGTTATATGGAGATTCATTCCTACATGCATCAGGGTGTGTTGAAAGGGGATTTGGCTTTTGAATCCCTTCCCAAGTGCCGGAATGTGCTCTGGGCACCTCCTCAATTTCGTACCCTCTTCCCCCCTTTGTTTTCTTGTGTTTCTCTTTCTGTTTCTGCCTCCCTTTGCATCTCTGCCTCTCCTGGGGCCTTTCTGTGTTCTAGGTTCTTCCTGATGTGTTACATGTTTGTGAACTTGGCCTGTGCCGTGCAGACACTGCTGAGGACCCCCAACTGGAGGCCACGCTTTCGATATTACCACTGGTGGGTGCCCTGTGTCCTTCCCTGCCCAACACAACACCCCTCTTATCTCCACCCCAACCCCCACCTCACCCTAGCCCATCCCCAAGGACTAAAGATCCCCCAGATTAAATAGGGAGCCCATTTCTCCAGCTTCTGTAGCCCAAGTAGCATGAGAAAGGTTCTGGAGAGGGTCTCCCTATAATCGCAAATAACATAACCCAGTCGAGAACAGTCTCAGCTATAGTCCTTCCCTGCCCGTAATGCCCAATGTCTTTCAGTCTAGAGGAGGAAACCTCAGTGTCCTCATCTGTGAAATGGGGAAGACAACTTCAGTGACCTCGGGGGCCCTTGTGAATGTTACAGAGTTTCGTGCATGGAAGATGCTTATTATGTGGAGCCTGGGGCTCTTCTGATTATTTTACTTTATGGTCCTTCGTCTTCACGATAGGCCCATGGGGCAGACAGGGCAGGAATGACCATGCTTGGTCTACAGAAAGGAAATGGGCTCAAGCAGGGGAAGGGAGTGGCCCGAGGTCACTCAGATAGTCTCTGGCATACCTGGACTCGAACCTAGGCTGCCTGACTCCCATCTCAGTGCTCCTGCTTTGCCCGTCGCCTCCTCCTGGGGACACACTCTTCCCAGGAGATCTTGCCTACAACTCTCTCCAGAGACCCCTGCCTCACATGCCATCTGGCAGAGTGATGTGGCAGGATCTAAGGCACTGGGACAAGGCAGTGTGTTGACTCAGGAGTTGGGTGGGACATGGAGCGGCGCCCTGTGGCTGCTCGTTCACCCAGAATGTCCCAGATCCCCATGGTGCTCTTGGAGATGATGGTGTGAGTTCCTCCAGACCTGAGCTTCCCTAGACCTCCCAGTTCTTGCTTGGGCCCTGCCCCATTTAACTCTTGTTGTCTGAGCCCTGGCACCGGTGACAGTCCTGCTGGGGCTCAGAGGCTGGGTCTTCCTCCCGTTGTCCAGGACACTCTCCTTCCTGGGCATGAGCCTCTGTCTGGCCCTCATGTTTATCTGCTCCTGGTATTACGCCCTGGTGGCCATGCTCATTGCTGGGCTCATCTACAAGTATATTGAATACCGCGGGTAAGTGCGGGGAAGTGGGGAGGGCTGGAAGGGGGTAGGGATGAGGTAAGTGTGGGGAGAGGCTGGGGCTGGAGGGGAGGGGAAGGGGTGATAGGGGTGGGATTGGGAGATAAAGGACAGGAGTTGAGGGAGGGGCTGAGGCTTCGAGAAAAGGAGATGGCCAAATGGCTGCACCTTGCCCTGGGGCAGCCACCTCAGTGAGCGGGCTTCTTCCTGACACCTCTGGCTTTCTGCTCTGCTTGATCCTCTTGGGCCCTCAGGGCAGAGAAGGAGTGGGGCGACGGGATCCGAGGCCTGTCCCTCAGCGCTGCACGGTACGCCCTCTTACGCCTGGAGGAGGGGCCCCCACATACCAAGAACTGGAGGTAAGCGGCCAGGTGCGCGTGGGAGGGGCCCAGGGGAGGGACAGGAAGGGGGCGGGGTCTGACCTTCCCTCGCCTGCTTTGTTTGCTGAGCGGTGCTCCTGCCACAAGGGTGTGCCCTTAACCTCTCCTCTTCTGCTCAGCCTAGTCTGAACCTTTCCCACCCGTGGCACCCGGGGTCAGGCTGAGCCACCATCTCTTCATCCCTCCGTTCACCCCATCCTGTGTTTAAAAACATGCGTGAATGCATGATATGTGCCGGGCCCCCTTCTAGTCTATGGGGACCCGGTGAGCTAACAGTTCCATGGAAAAGACACACACAGAGACAGACAAACGTAATATCGTGTAGCATCTGCTCTGGGAGAGGTGGATTCATTCACTTTGAGAGTTATAGGGGCTCCTAGAAATCTCTAGAATAAGAACAATCTCTTCACTTTATTCGTGGGAAAGCCAGGGACCAGAGAAGGTCCCAGAGGTCACGGAAGGCAGAACTGGAAGCAGAATCTTTGCCTCCGCCTCTCAGCCCCGCGTGCTTCCTAGCCGATAGCTCTGCAAGCCCGGCCCTCACTCGTCTCCCTCAGGTCACTTTGCCGAGAGTAAGGCCTGAACTCTGAGCTCTGCCTAGGACATTGTTGGCTTGCACTTGCTGATGTCTATAAACGGGGGCTTCCAGAGACCAGGGCTTTGCTTTGTTTGTCTGTGAATTCTTAAATGCTTGGCACAGCGTGTGGCCCAGAGTGCTCAGAGAATGCTCTTAAACTGATGGTTGGTTGGATGGATGGGATGGCCAAATGAAAAAGGAAATGAATGGATAAATAGATGAGAAGATGGCTTAGTGTACATATGTATGGGAGGGTGATTGGTGAATAGATGAATGTGTGAATGGGCGGTGGCAGGTGGATGTTAGATAATTAGGTGAATAATGCATATATAGGTAAATTAATATGGATGTGAGTGGGCGACTGAAGGATAAAATGGCTGGGTGGGTGAATGGATGGATGGATAAGTGAGGTGGACGGTGAGATGGGTAAGTGGGCGGATGGAGGGATGTGCGGGGAGCTGGTTGGATGGGTTGGTATTCAAGGAAATGGATGGATGAGTGTTTAGGTGGATGGATGGGTGATGGGGGTAGAGGTGGGTGGGGGTATAGAGGATGGAAGGCTAGTAAACTCACTGGTGTTTTGGTGTGTGGGTGTGTGGTGTACGGTGGGTAGAAGTTGGGTAGGTATTGAATGGATCACAGGACCTTGAATCCTTTTCAGGCCACAGCTGCTGGTGCTGGTGCGGGTGGACCAAGACCAGAATGTGGTACATCCGCAGCTGCTCTCACTGACCTCTCAGCTGAAGGCAGGGAAGGGCCTGACCATTGTGGGCTCTGTCCTCGAGGGCACCTTTCTGGACAACCATCCCCAGGCCCAGCGGGCGGAAGAGGTGAGAAGAGTCCCTTGTGCGAAGGGGGGAAGGACAGGGCACTCAGGAAGACAGTCCTTGACCTTTACACTTTGCCTCCTTACCACCTTTGGGACCAAAGGCAGCTCAGGCTTTTCTGTCATCTTTCTTAGAAGAGGAATCTAAGGACTCAGAGAGTGAGTTCCTTAGACTCTAATTCTCAGAACCAAGGACCATCAGAGCCAAAAGGCCCCCATCTTATGGATAGGGAAACTGAGGCTTAGAGAAGTCAGGTCATTTGTCCAAGGACAGAAACCAAGCTCAAATTAGGACTGCTTGACTCCTGCTCCAGGCTTCACCCTGCCAGAGTAAAAATCTTTCAAAGCGTCTTCACATCTCTGATTCTTTCAACCCCCCCGTGCCACATGGAGTTGGCTGTGTGAGTATCCACATTTAGTACAGGAAGAAACAGGCCCAGAGAGGGAAGGCAGCTTGCTGAAAGTCACAGAGCTGGCTGGAAGCACAGTCAGAATTTGGGCCTGGGTCCCTGGCTCTGGGTCGTCTGCTTCTGTCTGCGTCCACTGGTCTGTGCTCTCGGAGCAGTGCACAGGGCCAGCGTGGGCAGGAGTGGCCGGCTTCTGTGTTATGCAGCACTAACAGGTGTCTGGAACCTGGTGGGTAGAAGAGGAAGTGGGTTCTGTCTTCGATCCAGGCTTCTCTTCCCTTGGGGCTGTGGCTAGTTGTGGAGAAAGGAAAGGGGGCCGGAGTGAGGCGAGGCGAAACGAGGAGAAGTACCCCTAATGGCTTGTGACAGTTGCGGTTTCTGCCTCACTGGGCCGTTCACACCAATCTGTCAGGGCCCAGAGCTGGAGGCCTCCACTGGTCAGCTTCCTTCAACATGGAGTGGGTGAGAATGTGCTGCATACCAGACAGCGGGCTAGCACGGGGAGATGGGGGATGTATAAGACCAGATCCCAGCCCTCAAGGTGCTCACGGGCTAGTGGGAAGATAGAACATACCCAGAAGGCTCTCAAGCCTCCCCGCTGTTGATAGATGCTTCACTAGGGTTCATATCATCAGAATAATAGACTGTGTTGCGTGTTTCCATACCTTACCCACAGCATGTCTTGTAATTCTGCCCGTTCCTAAATGAGGTAGCTGTCACTCCTGCATGACAGATGGGGAAACTGAGGCTCATAGAGGTTAAGTGATTTGCTTAAGGTCGCAGAGCCAGGAGGTAGCAGAGGTAGGAGTTGAAGCCCTCTCTGCTTGACATCAGGGTAGTGGTTTAGAGTGTGGGGGGTAGAGTCAGAGCCCTGGAGTTGAACTCCTACAATAATATACCCATTAGCTGTGTGGCCTTAAGCAAGTCTTAATTTCTCTGAACCTCAACTTCCTCATCTATAAAATAAGACTAGTAAGAACACTGCCTTCATAGTGCAGGTTGAACGTGCATTTAAAATGCTTATCATTACGCTAACTTTTAAAAGTTGTTGGAAACGAATGGTCTGGGCACGCAGAGGAGCCCAGTTCTGTTCTGGTCTGGGTCTCTGGGTGGCTTCTGAGAAGGTGACATTTGAGTTGGGCCAGCAATGGGTGGGCGGGTCCCAGGGGTGGTGGAGGGCTTGCCAGTGATGGCAGGGCGGCCGGTCGCAAGGGGTAAGGTCACAGACAGCTTTGCCAGATCACCAAGGAATGGGGCTATAGGTGATGGGGAGCCGGGCGCAATTCTGGTGCCAGAGGCTGACGTGATCCGGGCTCAGCTTCGGGAAGATGGGGACAATGAAGGGGAGAGACAGGGGGAAGGGAAGCCCGAGGCCCATCCTTGTCTGACACGCCCCTCCCCCGTCTCCCAGTCCATCCGGCGCCTGATGGAGGCAGAGAAAGTGAAAGGCTTCTGCCAGGTAGTGATTTCCTCCAACCTGCGGGACGGCGTGTCGCATCTGATCCAGTCCGGGGGTCTCGGTGGGCTGCAGCACAACACCGTGCTGGTTGGCTGGCCCCGTAACTGGCGGCAGAAGCAAGATCATCAGACATGGAGGAACTTCATTGGTAACACTGGAGGGGGGGAGGGGCGGGGGCAGTGGTGGGCTGTGGGTTCTCCCTCTTGGGCCCGGGAGCTCTTTCCCAGATGTGATGAGTGTGGATTTGGCACACGCAGGTGTCGGTGCTCAGAGCTGGCCATGTGCCAGGCGCGGCGCTGGGTGCTGGGGATTCAGCTGTGAAGGAGACAGTCTTGGGCCCTGCGGAGCTGGCTCGGCCCTGGGGGAGAGTCAGTGGAAGGCAGTGGAAAAAGCTACAGCTGTGAAGTCAGAGAGGCCTGGGTCTAGATCTCACCTCCGGCCTTTCCAAGCTGTGTGATCGTTCACAAGTGACTCACCGTCTCTGAGCACTAGATTCCCTGGGAGTATTGTAACAAGGAACATATATAGACTGTGTTTTGTGGGCCAGACAAGTTGAGCCTCTCTCTAAGCCTCGTATTCTCTCAGCAGTCCTGTGTGGGCTACGCAGTGTTATCTCCACTTTATTGGTGTGAAACGGAGGCCCAGAGAGATTGAGGAGTTTGCTCCAGGTCACATAGCTGGGATGCCTAGAAGCTGCCTTGTTGACTCCAGGCTATTCTGGCTCCTTTCTAGGTGGATCATAGTTAGAAGGCAGTGGGAGGTTAAATGAGGCCTTGCACCAAAGAGCTCCAAATTCTTACGAAAGGCGGGTAGTATTATTGCCACTTGACAGGTGGGCAAACCGAGGCTCAGCAAGGCCCACATCCAAACAACAACTAAGTGATGAGACCTACGTAGATGCTGGTCTTCTGACTACTCAGGCCAAGGCCAAGGCCAAGGCCGGGTGCGGCGCTGGGAGCCAGGAGCCTTGGTGCAGGGACGGGCCGGGGTCACTATTTTCCCATCCGGCCTTCTCCTTGGCCTTCCCCAGAGCTGGTCCGGGAAACCACAGCTGGTCACCTGGCCCTGCTGGTCACCAAGAACGTGTCCATGTTCCCTGGGAACCCCGAGCGCTTCTCCGAGGGTAGCATCGACGTGTGGTGGATTGTGCATGACGGTGGCATGCTCATGCTGCTGCCCTTCCTGCTGCGACACCACAAGGTGAGTGTGTGTGCGTGGCTCATGGGCGCTGGCCAGGGCCAGCCTCCCTGAGGGCTCCTGGAAAAGGGCGCCGATCGCCTCCCTTCTCCTGCGATGTTAGGAGCTGACTGTGTCTCCCCTGGCAGGCGTCCTTGCCTTGTGAAGGAGAGCGCTGCTTAACTCTTGCAAGTGATACTTTAATGGGGCTCTGACCTAAGCAGGGCAGTGGGTTTGTAGGGAGTGGCCACCGAGGTAGAGGATTTCAGGTCCGCATGTATGTGCGTGGGAAGGTGAGTGGGAAGGGTGAGGGACAGGGCCCTCTCTAGGTTCTGGCCTTGAATTTTCTCACTGCATCCGGGCTGGACTGTTCTGGGTCTCCTTCACCCTCCAGGTCTGGCGGAAGTGCAAGATGCGCATCTTCACTGTGGCCCAGATGGACGACAATAGCATCCAGATGAAGAAGGACCTGACCACCTTTCTGTACCATTTACGTATCACCGCGGAGGTCGAGGTCGTGGAGATGGTGAGTACCTGGGAGCCACCCCGGAAGTTTTGGAGTCCTGCCCGGCCCTCTTTCTTCTTGGCCCTAGCACTGAATGGGGCAACCCCCAATCTATCAGCTTATGATTCTGGATCCCTTCCCCAGCTTATCTACCTCTTAGACTCTCTTGTAGTCACCCAAGAGTCTGGCTATCCGTCCGTCCGTCCATCCATCCGTCCGTCCATCCCTCTCTCCTTTACAAGAATAGCCATGTCATTATATGTAAGGCACTGTCTCATGCCCTGTATTTATATTAATTCTCACAACAACCGATGAAACGGATATAATTATTAGCATTGCCTTTTTATAAATTAGGAAGTTGAAGCACGGAAAGGTTAATTTGCTCAACAGTACAACTAAATGGCAAAGCCAGGATGCAGACCCTGGCGGGCTGGCTTCAGAGTCCAGGCCCCTAGAGATTACACTGCATGGCCTCCCATCCATCCGTTCCCCTCGGTTTATTTACCCATCCACCCATCCCTCTGTGTATTCATTAATGTATTCACTCACTCAACTACCCATTCATCCATATATGTATTCATTCATCACTTTGTCCCTTTAAAATTTCTTCCCCTTCTCCATTCACCCAGGTAATTAATTAATCTGCTCATTCATTAATTCACCCATTCATACGCCTGGTCCTGTGCTGGGCTGAGGAGGGAATGAGCAGCATTGTCTTCAAAGAGCACTGTCCTCTGCTTCGTCCTTGCCTCCCACAGCTATTGGTTAAACTAGGTCATTAGATAGAAAAGCCCTAGGCTGGCAGAAGGAAGGGGGTCCGCCTCCCTTCCCTTGGCCTTGCACCTGAGCTCATGCTTTCCTCCCTTGCCCCTGTCACTCCCACCCCCATCCCTGCCCGCCCACAGCATGAAAGCGATATCTCGGCTTACACCTACGAGAAGACATTGGTGATGGAGCAGCGTTCCCAGATCCTCAAACAGATGCATTTAACCAAGAATGAGCGAGAGCGGGAGGTGAGATTGCCCTGGCTGGGCTTGGAGAGCCTCTAGCTGCCGCCAGCTCTGGGTCTGCACAGGTTAGGGAGGGGCCAAGTTTCACACTCCTGGCCATTGGCACCGCCTTCAGCCTAGAGCGTCACTTATCGCCCTTATCCCCCTCAACCCCATCTCCCTAGCAGCAGGGGTACACCACGCCTACCAAGGCTGCCAGCCAGGATGCAGAGGGGTTTGGCACAGGTGACAGATTTTCCTCTGTATGTGACTTCTGGGGCCCAAGGGAGAATTGTGGAAGCTAAATATATATGGATGATGATTCCTCATGGGCGTGGGCTCATGAGTGTGGGGGATAAGCCATCATGTGATAGACCCTGGGAGAGTGGGTAACAGATGGATATTTAGGGATAGAGCTGATGGTGGGAGTTGGGGGGCACACCTTCTAGGGTATGGTTGATGCGTTCTCAGGGGTAATGACGATGAGCCACCCATGGGTTATGGGTGTAAGATCTCCCAGGTGTGAGTAATGTGGACCACTGGAGTGGGGATGAAAGCCCACCTCCTTGGTGAAACGAGCGACGGTACTCTGGGACTGGGGACTGAAGAGCTCTTGGGGGCAGGTGACGGGGTTGCCTGTGGAATGGATCTTATCAATGAGGGTGACAGACCGTGGTTGAGGACGTCTCCCAGGTGTGGATAGTATATTTCTCAGATTGTGGTTAATGGATCCTCAGGGGAATGAGTGATGGGTAACTTTTTGAGCTGGGAAAGATGAGCGCCTCAAGGATGTTGTCCAGGGGGGCAGTAAACAATGTAAGAAATGACATGTGCACTAACCAGTCAGAACCCACACTGGACCACAGTGCTGAGATAGAGCCCAGCTGGGCCAAGTGTTAACCCTTTGCTTGCTGGACAGTGGGGCGGTCAGGGGTTCTGCAGATGAGTGGGAGTGGTCAGGTCAGCAGGGCAAAAGCTATTTGGTATGGAGGCGTTGCTATATATTAACAATTGGTACGGTTCCTGAAAGTATGCATTGTGGCCGAACACCAGCTCTGGCGGTAGCTGTCTGTAAGGCATGGGTGGTGACTCCCAGCAGAGCTGGTGCTAACCTGTGTCACTCCATAGATCCAGAGTATCACAGATGAGTCTCGAGGCTCAATCCGGAGGAAGAATCCAGCCAACACTCGGCTCCGCCTCAACGTCCCGGAAGAGTCGGCTGGTGACAGTGAGGAGAAGCCAGAAGAGGAGGTGTGTGGCTGGGTGGTTTGGCCGCAGCCAGTGGGAGCAGAAGCTTGGGCCTCTGAGGAGTCATGTGCTGCCGCTTCGTTCATCTCTCAGGTGCAGCTCATCCACGACCAGAGTGCTCCCAGCTGCCCCAGCAGCTCTCCGTCCCCGGGGGAGGAGCCTGAGGGGGAGGGCGAGGCCGATCCAGAGAAGGTGCATCTCACCTGGACCAAGGACAAGTCGGTGGCAGAGAAGAATAAGGGCCCCAGTCCCGTCTCCTCCGAGGGCATCAAGGACTTCTTCAGCATGAAGCCGTAGGGGCCTGGGGGCTGCGGGCTGGGGTCTGGGGTCTGGGGTGAGCCTGCAGGGTCTCTGCTCCCCGTGGCCGAGCAAATGAGCAGAGGAGGTCCTGGTCGGCAGACCCCACCCAGACCTTGTCTGGGCGTCCCCATCTGAGGACCTGGGGGTTGGGCTGATTGCTAAGGGTCAGCACTCCCGGGTGTGCACAGTGAAGTGAGGGGGTATGGCTGGGAGAGCGGGGACCAACATGCAGTGGGTGGGGGTGGGGGAGCATGGTGGCCCAAATGCTCAGTCTCTCCTTCTTCTTCTGACCCCTCTCTTGTTCTTCCTCTCTTTGCTTCTCTTGTGTTTCCTGAAGGGAGTGGGAGAATTTGTAAGTGCTTCAGGATTTTTTTTTTTAAATTCTCTCTGCTGGGTTGGCCAGGGTCCCTGCTCTCCTCTATCATGAACCCTTGGTGTGGGCCCCTGGCCGCTTGGTGTCTCTGAATAGCCCACCTTGGAGAGTTCTGGGGTTGACCAGGTGCCAGGGGCCCAGTGCGCCTGGGGCCGGAAGGGCACTGGGTCCTGCTCCCGGGGTCCCGGCTCACTCGCCCTCCGCCCCCCTGCCTCCCGCAGGAACCAGTCCAACGTGCGGCGCATGCACACGGCCGTGCGGCTGAACGAGGTCATCGTGAAGAAATCCCGGGAGGCCAAGCTGGTTTTGCTCAACATGCCTGGACCTCCCCGCAACCGCAACGGTGACGAAAATTGTATCCAGGACCCTAAAGTGGGGCGTGCGGGAGGGAGGCGGACGTCAGGGGGAAACGGGGCCCTAGTCCTGGGATGGAAGAGCCCAGGCGTTCCTGCTTCCGGAACCTCAGACCCGGGACGGGCCCGCGGTTCCCTGGCGCCCGATCGCGCCCCCCACTCCGTCAGAGGGAAGGGGATGGTTTTTCTCCTTGACTGGCGCTCAGACATGGAGTTTCTCGAGGTCCTCACCGAGCGCCTGGACCGGGTGATGCTGGTCCGCGGCGGCGGCCGCGAGGTCATCACCATCTACTCCTGAGAGCCAGGACCGGCCACCCGGGCCCGAGCGCGCCCGGCCGGCGGCACCGGAGCCCTCGNCCCGGGCGCCCCCGGCCGGCGGCCCCGGAGCCCTCGCCGCGCCCCCCGCCGCTGTCACCGTTTACATACAGACCCTGTGCCCGCGCCCTGGCCCCTTTCCCCGCTGCCTGAAGCCCGGAGGCCACGCCGCTCGGGGCTGACTCGGAGGGGACCGCCCCGCGCGGAGGCCGGAGCCCGAGCGCCCCGTTGGCGCGTCGCTCTGCGGGCCCGGCCTCACCCCGCCT
>NW_027527548.1:1891050-1917860 GCF_008692635.1 Crocuta crocuta | reverse complement strand
ACATCGCGTGTATTTTTAACGTCCCCATATTTCTGTGACTAGAAGCGCAATGGACTTCTCTGCTCGCCGCCTTCGCGCTCTCCCGCCGGGGGCGCCTGGGGGAGGCGGCGGCCTCGGGAGCCTGGGTTTTCCTGGACGTCCGCGAGTTTGGGAGCAAAAGTGCTTTCGGCCCAGGCGGGAGTCGTGGTCCTGGCCCCTCCACACCTCCTCTCCGCTCTCGCCTCCTCGCCCTTCCCGCGCGCCCCTGGCTTCCGACCCTTCCCGCAAGTTCTTTTTGGAGATGGGGTGAGACCAGCGTCCGGCTTTTCCTGGACCCGCCTCCCAGCGGCTGCGGAGACGCGCACAGCCGCTTCTCGGCTCCCCGGCGAGCCGGAGCAAGGACCCGGGAGGGGCCGGCCGCTCGGGGTGTGGGGGTGTGCGGGGCGGAGAGACCGAGGAAGCCCCGCCCCCGTGCCTTCATCGGGGAGCGGGCGTCTCTCCTCGTCGGCTAGTCGCCTGTTCCCCCCATCCCACGGCTCCTCGCCAAAGACTGAAACCGGGGCGCTGGAGAGCGTTCCCTCCCTGGAGTTGCGTCCCTGGGACAGGCGAGGGAGGAGGGGAGGCAATTTGGGTTTAGGGGCCAGACCCACCGGGGAGGCCCCAGCGCTGCTCCTGATGTTCCCTCCCCTGTCCCCACCCGGCAGCTGGCAGCTCTGGCCTCGGGGACCCAGCCGCCTTCTCCCGCGTCCCGGGGCCGGGCCTTGCTGCCCAGCAGCGGCCTCTAGCTGCGTCTCCCAGGCACCCGGGCCCGGGGGAGGCCTGGAGTCGCCATGTGCTTTGTTCTTAGCGCCTCTCTGCCCTCCTCCAACTAGGACCCAAAGCCTTTGGCTTCTCCAACTCCAGTCCTTGGCGCTTCTGCTCCTCGCAGCCCGGTCAGAGGCGCCATCTATTCCTAGAGAAGGCGCATTGGGCGGGCTCCCTTCCCCCAGGGCACGTTACTAAGGGGGACAGGCACTGCATGCTCGTTCAAGCGCCCTCTGGGACTGGGTTCAGTACCTCCAGCTCAAGGTCCCTGACATTTGCACCTAGTTAGACATCCAGCCCACCTCCCAGCGCTGGGGCTGAGTACTCCTGACCTCACCACCTCCTTCCCGTTGAGCCCAAGGCAGAGAGCTGGGGCTGTTGGCGTCTATAGACGGCGTCAGGTGTGGCTGGAGGTAGGTCTGAGTACCTGCCTGTTAGACCAAGGCCCTCTGCGATTTGCTAAGGGGGCTAGATGGACTCTTCAGAAAGCTGGAAATCTTAAGACACCAGGCCCCCCACCTGACCCCTCCTGCATCTTTCAAAAGACCTCGGAGAACCACAGCTCGGTCTAGCCTTCTGGGGGCCTGAACATCCCAGGCGACATGGTAGACTGGGCAGAAGGGGAAGGGGGTGTATCAACACCAATTAGGGAACCAAAGTTGCACTATCTGGGCCCAGAGCGTCTGGTTGGCAAGAGCAAAGTTTCTGTTGATGAAGACAAACCTCCCACAACAAAGCCCAAGTTCTCTGTGCTACATGTGCAATATTTGTTATGAATGTTCTCACAAGTCATTCATCAAATTATCTTTAAAATCACTGTAGCTAGATGTTTCATGTCCATCCAAGTGACTTTTATTCTGAGTGCAATATTTCAATAGCCTCGTAGTGATAACTAGTGTTGCTTTTGTTTTAGCCGATCTATGTGCAGGGCAATGCAATGACGTTGAAACCCCTTGTAAATAGGAGAGGTTGCAAACCAAATCCAGATTATTTATTACTATTATTAGGCCTGCCTTTAATTTTCAGTGTGTTTCAGTATTCCGCATTCTGCCTCAGTATTGATCTTGTGTTCTTTGTGCCAATATGGAAAGGAGCGCGTTGGTTCTTTCCTTTCTTGTTGAATGCTCCGCTCCCATTTAATGCTTTACAGCTTTTACTGTATTTTTTAGACTCCCGTCTGCACAAAATGCAATAAAAATAATTTTATTATACCCTTCACAGCCTGAGGTGTGCTGCATGGACACTTGGTGGGGGGCGGGGGGAAGGAGTGGGACTCAAGGTGGCTCTTCAGTGGGGCCCTGCCTCATCACACTCTGGCGGTCCCTGGCTGGGTGGCCCCTCTGGGCCAGGTTGCCTGGGCCACCAGGGACAGCTCTGGGGCCGTCACCCCACGGGAACAGGCACTCAGCAGGTCAGCTCAGCTCAGTGCTGGCCCTGGCGCCCCCGCCCAGGTGGGGCTGGCTGTGAAATGCTCTTCCAGGCTCCCAGCTTCTAGGACTCTACGGATCTGCCGACTCCGCACAACGGGTAGAACGGAGGGTGGCAGCTGGGACCAAATCAAAGCAGGAGCACGGCCGCCTCCACCGACCAGCGACCAGCAGCCAGAAACGGCCCTTTCCCAGAGGAGAGGACAAGGCTGCTGCCACACTGAGTCCGCCACAGGCAAGGGCGTTNGGGGGGGGGGGGATGAGGGAGAAGAGGCCTAGGGTTAGAAGAGGTTTTCGGGCCTGACCCCAGGACGGGGACAAGAGGGGGCAGGCATCACGACAGATGGAAACCAGTCAACGCTCTGTCAGGGGCCATGCCCCTGCAGATATCCACACACCAAAAAGACAGCACAGTCTTTACTTTTTCATTTTAATAAAAAGTAATCATCTCATCTTATTAACAACACAGAATTCCAAAGAGGAAAAACACTATAGAACACAAACAGGTCAGAACATAAAACGCTGCCATCTGGGGACCGTGAGTTTGTGAAATCATTGTTTGCTCAGCAACTGGCAGGGACTCAGCTGAAGTCCCTGCCCTCCCTCATCCCCGCTAGGGGCCCCTTGAGGCTGTGACCCACAGGGCTCTGACGAGCACCATACCTAGGGAGAGGGCAGCTTCCTTTGGCTCTGTAGACAGCAGCAGCCAGAAGTCCTCCCTCTAATTTCACTCTGGCTCACAAGTTATGAACAGCCACCTGTATCAAGGACATGTCCAGCTACCAAAAGTCTGACATCAAAATGGTCCCTACCTCCTGCTGCTCAGAAAACAAGAGTCCAAATGAAAATAAGAGCCTGATTTCTGAGCCAAAAGCTCAAAACAATCACTGAAAAAAAAAATGGGTGTTCCCTGCCAGAGTCTAGAGTTGCCTTCTCAGAACCTCCATGAAACTAGCACTGGAGACAGAGAAGCTGACAGGAACATCACGGGGGTGAGAGCAGTCAGGGCCCAGATTCAGTTCTTGTTGAACTAACTCCTGGTGACTGGAGCTGTTCAGTCTATTGGAGGTCCTCTAATGAAAAAAAGAAAGGAAAGGAAAGGGAGGGGAGGGGAGGGGAGGAAAACGAAAGAAAAGAGAGAGGAAGGAAGGAAGGAAGGCAGGAAGGAAAGAAAGAAAAGAGAGAAAGCCCCAAACCAACAACCCTAGATTAGGCAGAAAAGTGCCTGCTTCTGTGGCTGCCACAGACTTTCGTGGACAAGTCCAGAGCAGCTGATCTATGAATTTTCAAGCAGACCCCATACACGCGGAACAGGGCACGACGAACGACACTGTGCTTGCCAAGCCCAGGCTGGTTCTCTGCAACCCTAGGAAGCAGCTGCAGACAGGAGCTCGAGCTCTGGCCAGCCTGTGCGAAGCTGGAAAACCTTGTCAGGTTCAAAATGAACAAAGGCGGTAGTGATGGACATGAAAATGCGGTTTCAAACTGTCGATCGGGGATTGGCTTCTTCTTTCTCTCCAAGCCCCAAGTCCAGCTGACAGAGACCAGAGAAACCCATGAAATATAAACTGAGCCCAGACACCTATACTGCCCAAGTGACCCCAGAGATATTTATTTTCTACAAAACAAGAAACAAAAACAACAAAAAAAAAGATACACCCCCAAATGCAGTATAAACTCTGACTCTGGAAGGAATAAGCAACACAGCCTTGGGCAGAAGAGAGAGCAGGTGGTAGAAACATTCGATGTAGACCTGGAGAGGCGCAGAGAACATCCTCCAAATAACTCTATTTGAACGCAGTAGGTGGGAGGAGGCCAGGGGATGAGGGGACTGGGGACAGTTGAGAGACTTAGCCTCAGTAATGCCTCTGGTAAGATCCCAATGGGGCTGGGGGCCGCCCCACCTGTGCTGTAGTTTGGCTAACCAGGTGGGAGAGAGCAGGGCCACTCTGGATCAGAGTGTCCAGAGCCTTCTGTACACTTGGATTGTCAAAGTTGATACCTGTGGAAGACACGGGCCTCTGGCTAGCCATGTTGCTAGGAGGTGCCAGGCGACTGGAAGGCTGGCCAAAGAGCCCTTGGGAAGGAGCCCCAGGCCTGGGGCCCATGTTCCGAGCAGATCCCGCTTGTCCCAAAATGTTTGGAGGCTGATTGCCAGAGGCCTGTGATCTTTGCTGAGGCTGGCTGTTCACTGCTGTGGAAAAATTCTGGTTCTGGGTGTTTCCGGCAGCGACTGAAGGGGATGCAGAGCTGCTATTGGCCACAACCGTGCCACTATTGAAGAGGCTGAGGATTTTGGCCTGAAGCTCTTGCTGGGAGGTGGGGGGTGCAGCTGGAGTGGGTGTAGCAGAGGGGAGCACTTGGCCGCTCTGGAGCGGTTGGGAGCCTGGCTGTGTCTTCAGCGAGGCACCCGAGGTCGCCCCGAGTGGTTGGCGGGAAATCGGGCCTAGAAGACAGAAGGAGGAGGTATCTGGTTGAAAGTACCCTTCGCGGGCAGGAGGCTTAACAGCCAGGGAAGAACAACAATCACTGATCACATCAATCACATAGTACACGGACTATAACATCGATTTCCCAAAGGAGCTACTTCGTGGTATGTGCTGTCTCCTCTCCAGAAAACAGCCTAGTTGCCCCAGGGGATGACTTAAAGGAACAAAGGGCATCCATCTTGGTTACCAGGTGGCTGGCCATCTTAGTCCCCCCATCACCACATTAACTATAGGGACTGGAATTCAGTACCCAAATCTTAAGTTACCATTACATAGCAAGGATGACCCGTGGGAGAACCCAGGGGACGGGCTCACTCCCCTTACCCACCCCAAAGAGCTTGGGTCTGCCACCCTCCCAACAGAGCCTGGGGGTTAGAGAAATGCAGAGTCAGAACTTCACCTCGGCCCTGCCACGTAGCTCACCAGGCAGAGAGTCGGTGCTGCTCCTCATAAGGCGCTCCTTCCGCTCTCGCAGATAGTTGATGATCTTGTCAGTCTCCTCGGCAGTGAGGTACCTGTTGTCTGCCAGTAGGTTGATGAGGCTTTGGATGGCTGGAGGGTGCCCCCCGCGCACTCCTTCCTCGGGGCCTCCGCGCTCCCTTTCCTGCAGGATGGCGTCATCGGCCATCTTGGCTGCCTGTCTGGCAATCTCCTCGCGTTCCTTCTCCCGGCACTCGTTCTTGTAGCGCTCGTAATTTCTGGCCACCAGCACCATGGCATCTGCCTGGGGCATGTTGCGATGCTCTGTAGGAGAGAAGGGCAGGAGTTGTTTTCTCCCATGATGGATGCGGGTGCCCACCGGCTGGATTCTACCAAGCCTCTCCTAACCTCAAAGCAGCAAGAAAACCATTTTGGTGACAAAAAGCCTTAGGATGGGGAGCAGAGGGGAGGGAAATGAAGGCTGGAAAGATAGGTGAATAGATTTCTTTGGTGGGAAACACACACACCTTTCACAGAGCTGCTTCTTTGGGGGAATTCCTAGATCACAGACTTGTAGTAAAAACCAAAGAAACATGACCGTCTCCCACAGATTCAAAAAGACCACATGGGGAATAACCATGAGAGGCAGGCTGCAGGGGGCCAGAAAGCTCTTCTGTAAAGCCTGGCTCTCTACTGTGACACTCAGGATACAGCTGGCCTACTGTGTCTGAATTCATCAGTTCAAAGGTCATGGATTAAGATCAAATACAAACCTAAATAACCTCCTCTCCTTACCCACGGGCAACGTAACCTACAGGGTGGTGAGAAGCCTCAGAACTTTACATAGATGTCCCCACGCATCTTGAGAACTACTGCTCAGAGACACACATGACCTAGTGGAGAACCCTAGGTATTTTATGGTAATGGGTGCAACAAGGCAGGCAAAGGGATTCCAAATGTGGTGGGAAAAGGCCAAGGTCTGTGCTGGAAGAGCAACGGCCAGGGCCAATGGGTGGCGGAATCCTAACATTCTGAGTGTGATGTACTAAAAGCAACTTCAGGGAAGGGCTTCAAGGGCTTCCTGAGCCTCCTCCCTGCTCTCCTGCCCCCTCTACTTCTCTAGCACATTCACAGATAGTCTCATCGCCTGTTGTGTTCTCGGTCCCTTATTATGAAACCTAGTGAAAGCAGGAGCTCTGGCACGCTCCATGCAGTGTACATCTGCCAGAGGGATGCTGGCACCTGCTCTCAATGGTGAGAGCCGACGGTGCACATCTCTTCCCAACCCTCCCAGAAGTGACTACATGTTGGTGGCTTGAAATAGGACACGGGGAGCATTTACACCATGCAGACAAGCAAATGCTGTAAACCACATCGCCTCCTGCGCCCTTCCCAGAGCTAGTGGTTATACATGTACCAGTATCCCACTATCTATACCTGAGGGCTAAATACAATGTCTTCTATATAGCAGACCCAGGACTGCAACAACTGAAAAATATCAGACGAGTGAGTGACTATGCAAGCCTCCTCCAGTGTGCTTATAAAAGGGTCCCACCATCTCTGAGCTGGCATACGAGTCATTTGCCCAAAATGTGCTTCTTCTGAGTAAGGCATCAAAGAATTAATGGACTAGTGACTATCTCTGGAATTCTGACCCACTGGGCCTCCGTACCTTGTGGGGTTCCAAACATGATGTTGACTGTGCACGAGCGGTGAATCTGGTGTTGCTGGGTGATGACGATAGCAAAAGGAGACCCTCCCCTGCTAACATCCTCCAAGGCTTGTGACAGTGACACCTCTGTGTTGAGGAAGATCAAGTCCACTACCATGCCGAGGTCTCGTACCTTCCGCCCTACAGATTCAGCATAATCTCTGTAGGAACAAACAGGATCCGGGTGAGCACTCCCTGGCCAGCTCCCTCCCAAACTGAACACTGTTGCACCTCAGCAGTGTGTGCTCCTGTGGAGAGTTCAAATCTTAGCACATCCCATGTCTCCCTAGTGCCCTCTTCAGGCTCCAAGAATCTAGACCAATTCCATCTCTTACACTAGAGTTCAGAATGGTCACGCCTAGCTCAGAATGGTCACATATTAAGTTGCCAATAACACAGCACTTAGTACGCAGGTCCTTTTCTTGATCCTGCAGAGCAGTAGTCTTTTCTTAAACACCATCCCTCTGCCCAAGACTTGTGGCACATACCTGTCTCTGGGCTGCTGCCTAACAGAGCAGAAAATGCACGGGCTTTAATGCTACAAGGAGTCTGGATCCCAACCATATCATTTACTTACAAAGCTGTGAAGATTTAAGCAAATCTTTGAGCCTCTGTTACAAACTTGTTTCTTTACCAATAAAACAGGAACAATACGGCTCAGTTTATGTCATTCCCTTGACCTCTCCAATCTAAATTAGACTCTTGATATATTTCTTCTCATAAGGCTCATCACCAATATATCCATTTTTGTTCTCACCTGCCTAACTAGGGTGTAAGCTCCACAACAGGAAGGGGCCCCGTATATCTGCATCCATTACAGTCCCAGGACTTAGCTTCACCATACATACAAGAGATGAGCTGCGTGAATACACATGTAATGTGATGACTGTGAAGATTAAAAATAATTTAAGTAAAGTGCCTAGCAAGGGGTAGTAGAGTAGGTGCTTAGAAAATAACAGCTATTATCATGTAGCAAGAAAAAAAAGCTACCTGCAGTTGAAGTGGCATCTCTCTCTAAACAAGGCAGCCCAGAGCCTGGGAACTCTGCCTGCTGCTCGGTGTCCCAACACCTATTTCCCTAGTCTCCGCCTTGAAATTAGCTCTTTAACCTCAAACTGCTAGAAAACACATGAAGTTATTTACTAACCACCTGGGGAAAGGAAACATGGCTAGTGCCAAGCCTGCAAGCTGCTATGCTCCCTTGTGCCTCTCCACTCGGTCTCTTCAGGAGACAATGTGAAAAAGAGGCGAGCAAAGAGGCACTGTGAACTCTGGATTGGCTAGAATAGTCTCCTAACAGCTCTGCAAGATCACGGCACTTCACAAAGAAGGCTTGGCAGACAAATGCTGAGACATGTGCCTCCCAAAGTATTGGGGATTCGGGGTTGTTCTATGAAGGGGGCATCTACTGCTCTGCATGGCCAACATATATTCCCTCTTCAGTGTTCCTCTGGGAAAGCACCCGTCTCCTACTCAGTCCACATGATTCCATAGGCTGAATTCCACCTTTAGCTCTAGGAACGGGGCACATGACCTAGTCCTAGCTCATCAGGGCATCCTAGCACCGCTGGTTCAAGGATGGGAGAGTGGGCCAGGTCAGTCCAATGAGAAACAATTCCAGGCCTTCAAATGGAAGCACTGGGAAAAAGAGGCTTTTGCTAAGAAGACAGATGTATAGGGTTAGTGCCATTCTGCCTTTTCAAGTAGAAAGCTTGTGTGAGAATGAGGGTAATACAGAGACCAAGTCTTGATGACGTGGTTTGACTCTGGATGTGGCCATACCTGAAATTCCCAGTCAAACAAACTAAAAATTTCCCTTTGGGGCCGAAGCCAGTTTGCAATGGGTTTTCTGTCGAGTCACAACTGACAGAACTCTGGCTAAACACGGGAGAGCAATGCTAGAGCACACAGCGCAAGTTCAGCGGGTACACCTGCCAAAGGAAGTCTTAACTTCTCTTCTGACCTTTCTCCTTACTCAGGAGAAATAACCAAAGGATTCTTACTTAGTCTGCTTGTTGACCACAATCACAGAACAATCAACGGGCCTCTCGGCATCAAAGCGTCTCTGGATTTCCTCAAAATACTGACGATAAAGTTCTTCTCTACGCCGTTCCTCACGTTTCAAACGTTCTGTAAGACACCAACAAGGAAGACTGAAATATGGACTGTGCCTTTCTACAAAAATAAGTCACAGGCCTTATTTTAAATCCTGAACTACTTCTAGGACTAGGTCATAATACACACATAGTCTGTTTGAATTACTCTTCTGGACTACCGCCTAAAAATAGCTAATACTGTCATTTTTTACTACTATAAATTCATTGAAATGGAATGGTTGGATTAGAAGGCATGGTCACTTAAATGTGTCATCTGCTACACACTGCCAAACTGCCCTCTAAAGGCTGTTACTAACTTATCCCTTCATAAGGGTAGATCACCTAGTGCTATTTCTCCATATCTTAGTCAACATTGGGTATGGTCATTTTTAAAAATTCCTGCCAACTTGATAGGTAAAAGTGGTTATTTCATTATTTTTCTCATTGGCATTTTGGGGACAACTATTTGAGACCCTCGTTGACAGGTATTTGTAATTTGTTTTGAAAAAAAAAATCACGTAGTAAACATTTATTACAAATTAAAAATGAGGTTCTTAATTCAACTACAAAACAATTAAAAAATCTTTAAGGATGTACTGAGAATAATCAGGCTTTTAGCTTTTAAAAACCATGTTTGTCTTTAAAAAAGAGACGCTATTAGGTAAAAATTACACATCAACAAAAAAACCTACATCACACGCCGCAAATAGTGCAGACAGTTGATGTTATTTGGTTAAAAAGCAAGCACTTATTAACCCTACTCAGCTCCAGTCTTTTGCTCATTTCTTATTGCCAGAATTTCACATTTACTTCTTGTTACATGATTACATCTACTTCTTGTTACATGATTAAACCAGATGACAGTACTATGTTCCATTTTATAAATTATTTTCAAGCTGAATGTTCCCTACATATTAATAGGGTATTTATAGTTCTTCTTTTTCTGGGTTCCTTAACCAAGTCATTAGTCCCTTTCCAGTTGGTTATTTGTAAAGTGTGCTACCTACCAGTAACAAATAAACTGCTACTTTACCTTTTGCACGAGACTGACTTTCTGGGCCTGGAGGGCCTCGTCCATCAAAGCTGTCTCTGTAACGGTCAAAGTAAGCGTCATCCTTCCTCCTGCAATAGTCATCCATTCGCAGGTATCGGTCATAAGAGCTTTCTCTCCTGAAAAGTGGAAGAAATTTGCACAAAGTTAAAACTCACCTACACTGCAAAACTCAGATATAAAAAATTCTTCAAGAGCCAGTCCCCTGTGAGGAAGCAGCACAGTGAGGCAGTGGACTCTGGGATTAGACAAAAGAGATTCACTGCTTATCAGTTCTGGGGCTGGGGCTTTGTTAACCTGCCTTGCAAAATGACTGGGAGGATGTACAGAGAGCTCTCAGAATAGTCTCTGCCTTAAAGTACATGCAAAATAACTGATGGTAATGACTTATTAATTTTGACTCCCCATCCCCCCTTGTGTTTTTAAAAAAATTGTTTAAAATATATACATACACATAAATACATAAATTTGTCATCATCATCCTGAGCAGAACACTCATTAAGCAGTAACTCTTCACTTCCCAGCCCTGTAACCTCTAAACTATTTTCTGTTTCTATGAATTTGTCTTCTCTATAGATTTCATGTAAGTGGAATCATGCAGTATTTGTTCTTTTGTGTCTGTCTGGATTACTTCATTTAGCATGTTTTCAAGGCCCATCCCTGTTGCAGCAGGTATCAGAATTACCTTCCATTTTACGGCTGAGTAATATTCCACTGTATGGATATATCACATTTTTTTATTCATCCACCTTGTGACAGATGTTGGGTATTGTCCACCTCTCAGTCGCTGTCGAGATGCTTCTCTGCACATTTACATACAAGTATGTTTGAGTCCCTTTTTTCAAGTCTTTTGGGTACACACCCTGGAGTGAAACTGATGGGTCACAGCAATTCTACTGTATTTAATTTTTTAAGGAACTGCCCGCCAACTGCTCTCTACAGCGGCCACACTATTTTACATTCCGACCAACAATGTTTGAGGGTTCTAGTCTCTACACCTTGCCAGTACTTGTTCTTTTCTTTTGTTGTTTCCCTTAGTAAATTATTATAGCTGCCCTAGTAGGTATGAGGTGGTATCTCATTGTGGCTTTGATTTGCATTTCCCTGTTGACTAATGATGCCATGTGTCTTTTCACAGACTTACTGGCTATGTGTGTATCTTCCCTGGGTTTCTGTACTGCCAAAACAATTTGCACTCCATCTTTTTTGTCCATTTGCACAATGTTGCCTTTCATAGGCCACAGGGAGATCCAGATTCATTCACTAAGCATAATTCATCAAACATTCACACACTCAGCAAATATTTGCTGAGTAGCACATCTGCCACTTGCTAGACACTGTAAACATAAGGCTGATAAAGTCACTGCCCTTACAGAGCTTTCAATTAATTCAGCAGAACACCCAAGACTGTTACCAAAAAAACCCAACAAAAATCCAAGCAGATGGCTGAGTGTGTACCTGTACATGGGCTCTCGGGAGTCTCTCATATCTCTGTATCTGTCGTACATGGGGTCCCGGTGATCCCGAAAATCCCTAGAGTCTCTTAGATCACGAAAGTCTCTAAGGTCCCTCATGTCCCGAGCATCACGAATACTTCTGCTGTCTCTGTGATCCCGAAGGTCTCTGCTATCTCTGTGGTCCCGCAAGTCTCGGGGGTCTCGCATGGCTCTGCTATCTCGGGCATCTCGACCATTTCTGCCATCCCTGGGCTCTCTCCTTGGACTTCCTCGAATTGGGGATCGATCACGTCTTGTATCTCGACCGTCTCCAAAGCCATATGGATCTCTGTGGGAGGCAGCAAGAAGAAACTAAGACAAAGAAATTGAAGGTAGCCAACCCTTCAGCTCTTAAACGGAGGAAGCCCCCACCCTTTCCAAGCATTTTTCTCTAAAACACGGCAGCCAAACAGTTGTATGACTACAATTTTAAAGACAGTCACCCATCTGATCAGCAAATAAAGACTAGTAGGTTCCAGGATCTCAAAAGATTAGGATATCAAAGGAAGAATGTATGACCCAAAGCCAAATGTTTTGACTGGGGTCCAAGTATTTGTCAGGTTTCAGGGAGTAATTCGGTATTCCTTACTCATGCCACACTATCATCTCCACAAGGTTTTCAAAGTGAAGGCATCTTTCCCCTAGAACCTGTTTTTTCCAACCAGACTTGTTTGAAAGAGATTTTAAAAGGGGGGAAAAGTTGGAGGGACACAGTAAGGGGCAAGACTCACGAAAAAAGGAGCAAATGCACAATCTCATACAAAGTAATTGATCAAAGTAGTTGTCCCTGAAGTATAGAAAACTTCACTTAAAATATCTAGCAGGATAATCAAATTAAGGGAAAAAAGAAAAAGTACAATACACACACAGTAAAGTGTAAGAACACCAGCTTCTTTGTCGTCTCAACAGTTATTGAGTGGTGGTCTCTCTTAATCTGAGTTTAATGCAGAACCTGCCCCCCCCCCCAAAACAGTGTTTGAAGTCACAGACATATTTTGCTGCTCTCATTCAATATTCTTCACGAGACATTCCACTCCACTGAAAACTCAACCTATCTAAAATTAAACTTAATCAACCCATTTCTTATTCAGTTCCATTCCTGTTTTCATGTATGCCAAAAGTCATCTTCCTAGTTACCAAGGTTTAAGTTTTTGAAAGTTAATGATTCTTTTTTTCCTATCCCCATTAAGTCACCTGAATCCTGTTCATTTTTCATTTTCATTCCCACTGGATTTATCAATCCAAACCTTTATTTTTATGCTCAGTACCAACAAATTTCCAAAACACAAACCAAGAGCCAATCTTCCAGATTCACTCTACACATAATCAGATGAACCATCCAAATTTCCACCTGTTACCAATCACAGCTTAATGATCACATTTCTGTGTAGCCCTCCATAACAAATCTGGACCCTTTCCGACTATTATCGCTCCCCCATTTCCTGATTCCACCCCCCCCCCCCCAGTTCTGTTCTTATGACTTAACTCATATGACCCTAACTGCTTCAGGATTGTTGCTCATATGGTTTTTCAACTTGGAACATTTTTCTTGCACTCATCCAAGTATCACCCGATCCTCACAGGCAAGTTCATGTCCCAAATCTTCCAAGAAGTCTTCTCTAATCTCCCTAGTAACTGTTGATCCTTCCTGCTGCTCAATGCTTAGAACACTTACTATTTCTATTACTCATCTTGATATAGTTACGTTTTTACAATGTCTTGTTTGACCTACTTTAAGGATTACCTCCTCCATAAAATCTGCCCTAAACTCTTGAACTTCACCAACAAATATGTTCCTCCTCCAGTCCTTTCCATCTCAATAAATGCCACATCTACCTACTCTGTTGCTCAAGCTAGGAAACTAAACGTCATCTTTTCCAAAGTCCCAACTGCTCTTCCAATCCCATTTTCAAATTCTGTTTATTCTTTTTCTGAAATTGATATCAATTCTGCCCATGTTTCTTTTACCTTCATTAGTACCACCAAAGGCCAACTCATAATGATCTATCCCTTAACATAGCAAGAGACTTCTAAAGTGGGGAAAGATTTCCCCACTTCTGCTCTTGCCTCTTTTCTTTTATTCCAGGTTATTCTAGGGTGATCTTTAAAATATGTAAAAGCTTTCACTGGTTTCCCAGTGTTCAGAATTCAATCCAAAATCTCTAATAAGGCAAGTCAGGTGCTGCATGGTCTTGGCTGTCTTCTCCAATCTTGTTGCCTCCCCTCCCAAGTTCGCCATTATCTTGCCACACTGGCCTTTCAGCTATAACTAGCCAAGCCTTTTCCTGATGTCTCTACTTGAGCAGCAAAAACAGATCCATACTCCTTCTCTATGTCTCAGCACAGTAAGTGCTTCTCACCCCCGAATCTAATAGTCTAAAAGTTTACTTTCTGTCCTTAAATTCTGGCCATTTTCTCATAGCACTATTTTTGTCACTTATCACAATTTGACATATCTATTGACTTGTTTAACGTCTGCTCTATTAGACTGTGAATCCACGAGGACAAGGACTGTCAGTCTGACTCTCCACTATAAATCCACTACATAGGTTTATAATGTCTGGCGTGCAGCAGATGCTCCATGACTATGTGCAATGAACCTTGCTCCTGTACATATTTCTATCACCGCACTTATCACACTTCTGTAATTATGTTTACATGGCTTCTCTACTAAAGACTAAGCTCTTTTGAAGTCTTTGGGTCCCTACGACAACAGCACGGAGTTCAGTAAATGTTTAATGAACTGAATTATTCAACTAAACTATAAGCTTCTTATGAGCAGGCATCATGTTTTGTTTATACTTTTGTCATCTATCCTGATTACATATATTGGGCAGCCATCATGATGCCGTCAGCTTGGTAGAGAGCCTCAATGTCACTTCATCTACAAAGGCATAGCAAAAACAATTTCAATGCCAATTTTGCATCTGTGAAAAGTCTTTGTTATATATTTTAAGGCCCACAAGCACTCCTGATTTGTGGGAGCAAACATATGGGAGACCAGGGAATTTACATGAAGTGCTAAACATTTTTCCTATTAAAGTGCAGACTAACCAAGATTCTTACTTTGATATTTCTTAGTAGGTCATATAATCTTCCTCACATGCATTACATCTGCTAGAGTATATAATGTGGGCAAACACTCAAGATTCTATGGGAAGGGACAACCATAAGTATTTCTGGATTAATGATCAGTAGATAAACCTGCCTTGGGGAGCAGTCAGAAGTAGTCATTAGAGGTAGAATCAGATTTCAAGTGTTCTTGGCAAGCAGAGATGAGAGAGATCATGAACCTGACAGACCACAGACCACACACAAAGCCTTTGGTGGTGGAAATGGGGGGTGGGGATATGGAGAACACCAAGTCACAGCACATTATTCACAGCCTTAGGACAGCTATAAATGCCATATTGTTCTCATTCCTTTGAATCCATGGAAGCACTTTACTCACCTGTCAGGGTCCATCCCTGGAGGTTGACCATAACCCGAGATTCCCAAAGTCTAGGCTCATGCTTCCAGTGTGAGAGGCAAGCAACTCCCTTTCTCTCAATGAAGCTAAAGTCCATGTGCCAACAAAACTACTAATTCCCCCTGAAGTGCTTTCTGGGTAAAATGTAGAAAAGATGATATCCACAAAGTGGAAAGAACCAAAGGAATGGTGGAATTAGGGACAGAGAAGACAGCAATTCTCTAAAATGAAAAGGCAAAGCTTTTCTCCTTTCTCCAAAAGCTAAGTAGTATGGCAGAAGCTGTTCTTCTGGAGACGAAAGTAAAAACCTCTTAGGGTCACTTTGGGACCCAAATAAAGGACTCCCCAGAACAAAAGGGCTCCTGCTGCTGGCCCCAACATCTTTCTCAGAACGAGAACCAGCTAACAAAAGGGGAGGTACAGTGTTCAGGATTCAGAGTGCCCCAAGGATGAAGCCTCTGAGTGAGATGCTTGACCTTAGATAACAAGTGGGTTAGAAGCAAGTTTCTGGAGCCCAATAAGGTTCACAATCTCATCCCATGGCACCAGAGGTGTGTTCCTGGAGACCAAATGCAGTGTACCCTTAGGTACCAGGTCACTAGAGGCTAAAATGAAACTGAACCTTTAAAGTGAACCAGTTAAATAAATTTCAGCACTGGAGTCCACAAACTGAAGGTAGATGACAAACACTATTAAAATTGTTATAAATTTCTCATCTATTCAGCTGGAAAAAAAAAAAGCCAAATGCTCTTTGCCTTGAGAGAAATATAGTCATATCATTTGGAAACATTTGAGAGGCAAGGGAAGGGCGGGTGAAGGGGAAAGCCATGGCTCAGATGGCAAGCGACGTGCGTCTGGTAGAAATGCTTCTCTTCCTGGGGACTAAAGAGGTGCTCAGAGCACTAGGCATGTGAGAGCCTACAGAGTAAGAACGACAAATGACCATCTTGGAAGACTATGATGGACTTTGAACTTCTCTTCCTCCAGAGACTGAAACCTCAAGCCCAGGATGGTGTTGTCCTTGGCTCTACAGAGCATCAGGGAGAAAAACCTCTGTCCTTTTGTGTCAGCATCTCCATTCTGCCTTTCTGTTGAGTGGAGTATTTTCCTTTGGAGGGCCAGTTTTTGGGTTTGTTTGCTCCTGAAAAAAAAAAAATTCTTCAACAGCTCTTGGTACTTCTGTTCTGTCACAGATACTGTCCACGGATACCATTATCTAGACGGCTGTGGCTGCTGTGTGATGTTGATCCCCCACCATGAGGACTCCATGCTACTGTGAGAAACGGAGACCACAGACTTGTGCGGAATTTTGCCATTAGGTGATAGCAGGATACAGGGTGCAATGAGGAATCACACCTCACAGATCCAAATTTTGTTAAGTGGCCATGCTTCCCCCTAGGAAGCACGCTGGTGATTTTCTGAAGCACAAATATGACTTTTCTGTTGGTAGAGATGGCATTTGCTGAAAACCGACGGCTGTTCTTTAAGTGTCAGTGCCTGGTATCTTAACCTGTGAGGCTCAACTAGAGCTAGTGCTGTCTCATACCCAAGGAGCAAGTGATTATCAAAGGAAGTAGCACCATGGATAGGTAGAAATCATCTTGTGCCACATAAGAAAACTGTCTACAGCTAGGATATTTCTGATGAACCAATCCCCTATGACCTTCACCAGAGGCACCAGGCCTAACATCCTTAACAAATACGTGGGAAAAATTCTCTGCAGAGCTTTTGATGTATACAATTTAGTTCTATTTGCTCTTTTTTATGCCAGACAGGAAGACTTAGGAAATACGGAGTCTCATTTGGAGGCCACATCTGTGTATGCTCTCAAGACCTGGATTGCCAGAGTGTTGAGCTGAAGATAGAAACGGAGAACACCTGAGGTACAATCAGAATCATGGTCCAGTCTTTGAAGGTTAAGGGCCAGTGCCTAGTACCAAAGCTAGACAACTTACATGGTAACTAAGCAATGTACTCAAGAGTCCAATGAAGTGGTCCCAGGGTTAAATGATGAGAATTCAGGCCGAAATTTGATCCAGAGCAGGAATCCCTGATGCAGACTTCTGTGCTTGGCTGGACGAATATTGTCAGAATCACACACTGACAGCTGGAGTCATTAGGGAGGCATATTACTGAACGGAGAGCAATGCCAGCAGAACTGTGGCTTACAGAGACATTTGAAGAGGTGATAATCCTGTGAAAACTCCCAGAGATACTTAGGTGTTTTGACACTCAAGGTTAACGTCCAGCAAAACAAGGTGTTACAAAGGTCTTGCCAGCATGCTTAGAAACTACTTTCTTTATCAAAAGTAGCAGCACTGAAGACATAAAAGTACAACTTAAAGGAAGTATTTGCCACAAATACACGTATTTTCCCCCCCGTGAACATTGCATTCCCTATGGCTGGGGACGCACAAATGACTATGGCTGCCAAAAGAAGGTAGTTTGACTGTTGTCAAGAGACTTGTGTATGTGGAATTAAATTACTTCAAGGATTTGACTGGAAATATGCACCCAAAGAGTGATAGCTAGTGTTCACCCTTGAAGAAATGATTAGATTCTCCCAAGCTCACTAGGGATCCATCTTGCCTACTTATTCCATTTTATTTCTGCCCTATTGGTACACCTTAAGAGACAATACATGAGGAGTACAATGATCAAAATGCTTAGTATCCTGTTTTGAATATTCAATTTGTCTGGCTTTATAGAGTTTAAAAATTTTTATTCTTAAAGGGAAAAAACTGGGACTCTTGGATCAGGTTTGAGACGGGGCTCAGAACAGATTTTATTAAATGTGAATATCTTTCTTCCTTGGACCTTATTAATAAGCATGATCGTATGATATGTCATGTTAAATAACATGCTGAGGAACCCAGTTAGGGACACAGCACCAAGGGGGAAGACTGATTTTTGATGGAAATTAAATTAGTCTAGCTGTGCCTCCTAATGACTGTTAAAAAAGCAGGAAGCTACTGTCCTATCTATATGCCAAGTAATCTCATTTTAGAAACTGTTACTGAGGAAGGTGGGATTTTAAAAGGTATATAAAAGAGACGTATGTATGTATCTAGTAGGGAGAGCATTTTAAAAGGCCCCCTCTAATGTTGTATTTTTTTTTTTTTAAAGGGGGTTCTATTATTAAAAGAATGAAAAGCATACAGCTGTTTTTTTCATTACAAATGAAATTACAGAGTGGCATTTTAAGTTGGGATGAAATTAATCTTTTTGACTTAATGTCCAGGCAATAGCTATATTGGCTTCCAAGCAGAGGAGATGGTTATTTCCCCAATACTGCCAATGTCTGTTGAACACCGATAATCTACTGGAAATGTTAAAAGCAGTTGGTTAAGTATCATTAATAGGATGACATAAATCTACCACTCTGTATTCTGCAATGTGCTTTGGTTTTTTGCTGTTTTTAATTTATTTATTTTTTTGCCTGAAAAAAACACACAGACATTATCCAGAGATTATAAGCATCATGGGGAAAAGAAAGAGTGGATAGGATTTTACTAGTGGAGTCAGTGTCTTTCTCATTGCCAATTTCATACTCCTTCCAGTAAGCTACCTAGTTCAGAAACGCACAAATTAGAGCTCCTTGGAAAGGGGATACACACCGTTGCCTCCTTTTAAGTCACTTGGCAACCACAGCTTCCAATGGAAGCCCCGTATTTCTGACTACTAGATGTAAACTCTTAGCTCTCTGTATTCCACGCTTATTGGGGCAATGAGGAGCGACACAGACGGGGCTTCCCAACATCTACAGTGCGCTCTGATGTGGCATAATGGAAGCGGACATCATACAGAACTGCTGCAGTCCTATAGGGTTCACTTAGGTTCTTCAGGATGCTCACACGTACCTACAAAATCAACCAACACAGAATTTACCTGCAAGCTACAAGCATCCCTTACGGTGTTACAGAGAACAGATGTAACACCAATGTACACGCTCACTTCTGTAGTGAGACTAAGGGACAGCCAGGGCATCCACTTGGGAGCTGTGGTGTAGCTATAGTTGTGGTGTCAAATTCAACTCCTCTGCACTGGCAGAGTGCTTAGAGTCCAGCTGAAATCACCACCTTGCTGCTACAATCTGCTTGAACTCTGCAGAGCAGTTGTGTATAATCTATCCCTGATAGCTTAGAAAATACCCATCCTCCACCACCAAATGGAGATGATATACACCAAACATACAGCAGCCATTCCTTCCTGTAAGTGGGTAACAAACATAGGTGGTTTTATCTCAAACGACAGCTGTATGTTATGTGTAAGTTAGTGGGTAGATCTCAGGTGACCTGTGGCACTCCTGGTACAGACTAGGATTCACTGTACTCAGCAGCATTCAGCTCACTATAGGAAATGCAATCTATCATGGTATATAGTTTATTGTGGAAACCTGGCATTTTTACTCAGAGGCAAAAGCAAAATCCATACTGAGTATCCATCTGGGCCATGAAGAGACACCATCGTATCTGCCTGCAATCCACACAAAAGTGCACACACTGCACCCACGTGTGTACTATTACGGGGCTAGCTTGGAGACCATATCTTTGATGTAAACGGTAACATTAATAAGGCTCTTCTTTGAGAGAAGAGGCCACTTTAATGCATATCTCAGGCGTATATACATCAGGACTGTCTCTTTTGTATATATTAGAAGAAAGAACATACTAGGGAAATGCCTTTTATTTCCAGAAAAGCTAAGAAAAAGGGAGACTTCTGAGAGCTGGAGTGTTTTTGCCCTTTTTATTTCCCCTCAAACGGTAACCCAAGCATGCGAGCAAACAGGGATCTGCAGCACAGGCACAGCAGCAATCTCTCAAGCAGCACTTTCCATAAACCTGGGTTAGCATCTGGACCGGCAGCCATGTGGAATGAAGAGTCGAATCTCTGCTGCCCACTGCAGTGCAGCAGGGCTCACACCAACGACCCCCGGGGCACTCCTCCCGCTGTGGAGGCTCCCATTGACACGTGAGCTGGGGACAGACAGAGGTTTATCCTCTTCCAATTGCCTGCAACTCATGTTGCAGGGTGAACTTGCTGGGTTTGTCACCGAAAGCACAAAGCTTCTCTGCATCTCCTGATGTAAGTTTAAAAAAAGCAGCAAGGCCCTTCACACAAGGTTCATGTTCTTATTGTTCGCTTGAGCGTTTCTGATTTGTTGGGGGGAAGAAAAGACCCTTGATGTACGAAGTTGGGCTTAACTCCCCAGAGCCCAACTCTCCCAAGGTAACTCACTGCTTCAGGGTACTTTACCTTCGTGTGGGGCTGGGTCTTGATGGAGCCGTATTCATATTTCTTCTTTCCGCTGCCTTATTAATATCTGAAAAGAATAATCAACCCATCTGTTCAATGCTACGGAATAAAAACAAAATCATCAGCACATTTCAAATGAGAGCAACAACAAAAACTACAATGACAACCAGATGGTGTAAGAAAATCCATTCAGCAGACACACTGTCACTTGGGCAATTTTTATTAAGTTACGGCAGTACATTGTCATGGTTTCATAAGGAATGTCCCTTGGTTTTCTAGCTAACACGGTATGTATAAAATGGGTTATGTCAATGCTTTAACACTCTGCCAAGTCGCAAACTTAACAACTGCCCCTTCCAAAAGGGGAAAAGGCTGTGTTCTAAACTCTTGAAGAGCCAGCTCTAAGATTCTTTTTTGAGGGCAGTAGAGTGGGAGAAAGATAAGGAGAGAGTTAAAAAGAAAAGAAAAGAAAACAAAAGAGCAAAGGCAAACTATTCCATCTTATGTTACAAAGAAGTAACTGGAGTCTGCTGTCTTAAAACTTCTAATATCCCATGAAGCAGGCCTACTTTTAATGTGCCTTATGTTGCATTCCTTTGGATAGAATCTTCCAGAATGAAATGTAGAAATTAATTTTTTCTAAACAAAGTATATGTTAACATCTATAGCCTTCACAGGTAGGTAGCTAAGAGTAAGAATTAGCATTTGGTATACCAGGGTTAGAGAGTAAAACACTCCACATACGAAGTTTTCATTAGAGAAGCCTGGCATTTACAACTAGGTAAGAGGAATCATACAGACTCACAGAAAAGCCAATTTGTGCATTTAAAGCCTGCTTGCTAAAAACAAATCTGCTTTGCAAAAATGAAGTGAATAAAAACACAATGTCTAAGAAAGAACTGATGAGTAAACAAACGTACCAGTCTATGTCCAAAGGTAACACAGGACAATTTTTATATGACCTAAAGATTAATAGATTCATTAATAATTTTTCTTTAGTTGAATGAAGAAATAAAACTGTGTCCTGCTACAGTGTAGTTTTGTTCGCCTTGTTCCATATTAAGCAATTAGTAGTGTATCTAATGACATTAAGTGGTATTAAGCACTCACATAATTAGAGTGCTTTAAAACAGTAATCATGTATTTAAAAAATTCCAACCAGAGTCCTATGGTGTGAGGGACTATAGTAATCACCAAAAACTTAAAAGAGGTCTGGCACAGACTTTACCCCTCTAAGTTGTCAACTTTTGAGCTCCTGTTCAAGTGAGAATGATCTTCACTTCCATTTTAAGTCAGAGTTTCTATTATGTCTAAAAGAAAAATGACTTTTGATAAATTGAAGGGAACATAAATTTAAACAGTAAGAGAAGCATAGTCCACCCTAAATTGCCTTTCACGTTTTCAATTAAGCAGACACAAGCTATCACCTCCCTAATGCATCCAAGAGAAATGAAAACATGTGTCCACACAAACTTACATGCAAATTTTCATAGTAGCATTATATACCTAATAACATATTCAAAACTGGAAACAATTCAAATGTCAGTCAACTGGTGAATGGATAATCAAAATGTGTTACATCTATAAAATGGAACACTACTCAACAACAGGAATAGATACACTACTAACAGAAAAAAACCAGAAAATAGTATCTATATAGGACTTGGCCACTGATCTCTGACCATGGCTTTGGTATGGCAAGTGCCACTCTCACAATTTATAACCCTCAAAGTTCATGAACACCTGAATTACACATTATATAAAGACAGGCCTTATATGAAATGCCTAGTTCTTTTCTATGTAATTGTGAAGAATATCAGTTCAGGGTTAGGAGGGCCTACTGACCTAGTCTACTCGTTCTGTACTGTTCTTTAATACAGGGTGACTATGATTCAGAGAGAAATGTAATCTGTCGGATTGTTTAAACAGTTTTTAAAGTATCTCTGGAATACATTGAGGGTGGTGGTGGTGTGAAGATTTCTTCTAAATAACCACGTACCTCCCAGCAGGATTCTATATACTATTAAATGGTCTTGTGAATAAAGAAAACTCATCTCAACATTGATTTGACTTGAACATTAATTAGGTTAGAGTACAGAACATATGGTACTATTTGAGTTTCTATTAATGCCATACAATTTGCCCAGATGATATAAAAGGACTATTACACTATGTAATTATATCCTGTTCTGTGGGTACCTACATATAAGACTGCAGAGACCAAAGCAGTCATGTATGACATACCTCTGGGGCAAAACTGGTTCCAGTTAGACTGAAGGAGGAAAATATTTTACTTTGAAGTTAGTGAAAATTTTTTTGTAACTATCTGAAATATTATTTAGAATTCAAGATTATCATATCTTTTTGTTTTTTATTTATTTTCATTTTTTAGAGACAGCACACGCACAAGTGGAGGAGAAGGGCAGAGGGAGAGAGAATCTTAAGTAGGCACCAGGCTCAGTGTGGAGCCCAACTCAATCCCATGACCCCAAGATCATGACCTGAGCTGAAATCAAGAGTTGGACAGATGCTCAACCTACTGAGCCACCCAGGCGCCCCAAGATTACTATATCTTTAAACCATTTTGATTGCACTTTGCCTCCTAGTATCTATTTTCATCAAATAGTCTAAAGCAACTATACTTCGATGGTGTGACTTATGTTTCTTCTGCAAAAAAGGGAACTCTCAGACCATTTTCTTTTTTTTCCTTACAAGGCCAAGTGTTTGTCTATTCACATCTGTTTAACAGTTCCTTATACCTCCATCTTGGATGAGATACAGAGAAAATGAGACTGGAAATTTCTGATAGTTCAGTGCTACCCAAGAGGGCTGCTCAGGTTAGAGGAGAGCTGGGGGGTGGGTTTCAGTGAGAGTTACGAAAACAAAACTATCACCACTGATCCCGATACACCAAAAAATCCTAACACATGGTCACACAGAACTTTTTGGAAAACCTACGAGTTCATAAACCTATGAGAAGAATAGAGAAGCTACCAAAAGTACAAATAACTTTAGGGAGCTGATCATACAGTATATCAAAGATTTAAAAAGTCAAGGGTGAAAACCCTTGCCCTGTTACAATTTTCTGTTATATGATTTAAAAACCCATCAACTGGGAGGTTGGAGGTTCATTTGAACAAGTTTCTCTTTGACAATGCAAACACTGGGACTGGAAAAGAAGGCTTTTGTATTAATTAGTTGAAACAGATTAGTTTCTTCCTAAATCTTTTCAGAGACATGTAGTCCTATGCCAAGGAAACAGAAAGAACATTAATGTAAAGGAAAAGAAAAAAAGATGAAAAGACAATTTGGGCACCTTTCTGGACATTAGGTAGGGAACCATAATTGGGTTCCAACCAACAAGAGGGTAGTGGAAACTTTAATGCTTCCTTCTCCTCCTACTCTATCTCATCCTTGTCAAATGCCTTTAAGATCAAGTCAGTCTCTTAGTGCCTCTTTCACCTCAGGCTGGTTGGTACCTCTGTATTTTGTTAACTATATTAGCAATGTGAACGCCACTGGAAATCACCATCACTACAAGGTATCTTGGCCTGAATATTTTCTAAGTGGTTTTCTGAAGATAGTTAAAAGCACTTTTCAGGTAAGGATTTTTAGACAAGAAAAATGACACCAACTGAAGGATCTACATAAAAGGAAAAAAAAGAAAATAATCTATAAAACATGATGTCACACAGGAAGTGGCAGAGCTGTTTTAAGTCACAAAAGACTGGGGTAAAGAACTTTCAAAGAACACAATGCCTAATGTACAATTTTATTTTAGACTAATATGCTAGACAGGGTTCACACAATGGTTTTTGTATAATGCTATAAATAAAAATGTATGTTTCATTCATAGTACCAGGAACTGCTTTGTCCTTTTTATTAAACAATTTTTTTAAAGTTTTATTTATTTCTGAGAGAGAGAAACAGCGTGAACAGGGGAGGGTCAGAGAGACAGGGAGACACAGAATCCGAAACAGGCTCCAGGCTCTGAGCCAGCTGTCAGCACAGAGCCAGACGCAGGGCTCAAACCCACAAACCGTGAGATCATGACCTGAGCTGAAGTCGGATGCTTAACCGACTGAGCCACCCAGGTGCCCCTTTATTAAACAATTAAAAAAAATTTTTTTTGAGAGAAAGACAGGAAGAGAATGTGATTGCGGGAGGGGCAGAGAGAGAGGGAGACACAGAATTGGAAGCAGGCTCCAGGCTCTGAGCTGTCAGCACAGAGCCTGATGTGGGGCTCAAACCCATGAACCACAAGATCATGACCTGAGCTGAAGTCCAACACTTAACCAACTGAGCCACCCAGGCGCCCTTTAATATCAATTTTTATCACAAGTGATCAGAATGGAAAACCATAAAGACTATGCTAAATGAGTGCAGTATGAATCACTGCACTTAGTGACAGTACTACCACTAGCTGTTGAAAGAATCCAGAAGTCTATACAATTTTGTCAAGTGATTACAAATGAAATAAAACTCTCCCAAGGCTTAGTTGAAAACCAACTAAAAATCAGTAATTATTAAATTGGAAATATGTCATGATAAAGATAATGCCACTTGGAAAACCACACTGACAAGAAAGTAGTTATCACACATTAAATGGCCCAAATCAGGAGGGGAATGGACAGCACTTCTCATTTAAACTATATTTATAAAGATGATCTTGACAGTATATTTTAACATCAGGGATATTATAATGAGTTAAACTGGAAAGAGTCAGGGATAAGAGAACGCTCTGCTTGTGGTTTCTAAATCAACCCTTTAAGCTCACCTTAAAAACTACGCATTCCCTCATATTTGATTATCTTTCATTCTCTATTTAAAATAATTATCCTATCTTTAACTGTATTAGAGTATTATTCCTAGATATAGGAGTGGGGGAAGCAATGATAACTTAAATTTACAGAATGCTGACTCTGTCCCAGAGTCTGTACTAAAAACATTATGTGCATTACCTCATTCAATCCTTCCTACAACTCTTGGAGTTAAGTACTATTATGATCTCTATTTTGTGAATGAGGAAATTTGAAGTTTAGAGAAATTAAATGACTTATCTTAGGTTACATGATGATCAGGAGGCAGAGCTAGGATTCAAAACCAGGTCTGTCAGACACCAAGGAGCTTAAATTTTAGGCTATGCTGCCCCGACAAGGAGTGGAAAGACATGGTTTCCACTTGCTAAGACCCTCTGATCAAACTAATAGAACCTGGAAAAGGCCCAGTCTCTGCTAGTCACTCCAATGTTTAAGTGCCTCAGACACCCACCTATCACCTCAAACTAGTGTTGGCCCTTGAACAATGCAGGGGTTAGGGGAACTGACCCCATGCAGCCCAAAATTTTAACAATAGTCTATTGCTGACCAGAAGCCTTACCGATAACATAAATAGTGGATTACCACATATTTTTGTATGTTGTATGTATTACATACTGAATCCTTACAATAAAGTACGCCAGAGAAAAGAACATGTTATAAAAGAAATCATTTACAGTATCAAAAAAATTCCTGCACGTAAGTGGACTCGGACAGTTAAAATCCATGTTGTTCAAGGGTCAACTGTACAATGTTTCTGGCTTTGCTACTGCTATTCTATTCACTTCATCACTTGAGACAAAAATTCTCTATCAGCATTTAACTTCTTGCCCTTTTTACTTCTTTTGAGGAAAGAACACTTGCCTGGGATTGGCATATCAGAGTTCTAGTTCTACCTGGTGTGTGTGTGGGGTGTGGTTAGTCATTTGATTTCTCTGAATCTGAGGAAATGGATATTCCATCTGTGTTGGTTATGTTGATTCAAGGAGAACATCAGCTAAGAGAAAAAAACCTCACTAATTTGGATTCACAAAGATGAGCTAATCTAAACTAGTAAAACAGTCTGAGGCACAAAAAATTTAGAGTATAGGTTTATTTTATTTAACACAGGTAAAATTTCAACTAAACTGTGTAAGTAGAGATCCTTATAGAACTAAATTAATAAACTTGAAAGGACAGTTCATAATCAGCACATCAAATGCCTCTAGGCCTACCATCTGTCACACTCTGTATGCCTTAGACATATGGAAACAAGGCTAAAGTCTCTGCTTTAAAGGAATTTACTGTTTAATAAAGGAGAGCAGGACATATACAGATAATCATAATATAATCTAAAGTGGATTTATAGCAGAGATAATAAAGGCCTAACTCTGTGTACATGTGTGTAGCAGGGGAGACGAACAGGGTAGAGAGGAGACTGGAAAGAATAAGGGGTAGGAGGGATGCGGAGAAAAAGGGGCAGGGATGGCCTAAAAGTAACATTTAAACAGAGTCCTGAAGGATGAAGAGGAGTTTATCAGAAAGAGAGAAGTCATTCTAGCACATGCAGAAGTGAAGGAATGGTGTGAAGAACATAAATAGAAATACTATAGGAAGTTTAGTGTAGGGAATAGGGGGAGAAGAGGAAGAAAAGAGGTGCAAGCCAGAGTTGGAAAAAGGTCACAAAAAACTTTGCTACTGAAAGGCAAGAGATTCATGGCAAGAGGGCCTATATAAACTGAGCTACCATAAAGGAGTCTCAGTGAACCCAAATTAATGAAGGCTTACCGTATGTATATTATGCAATGGGGGGGGG
>NW_027527548.1:1886009-1891034 GCF_008692635.1 Crocuta crocuta | reverse complement strand
GTGGCAAGAGTACTTAAACCTAAGACATTAAAAATATTGCCTATTCAGGTACGAGAAAAATATTTAAAAGGTTATCTTTAGTAAAGCGATATAAAATAAACTGAGGGCCAGACTCAGTAATTAACAGCTAACAAATATTAGTTAAAACTACTGTTCAGGAAGAAATGGACAACCAACCACCCTTTCTTAGGTTTTTTTTCTAATATCTTTAAAAATTTTAGTGTGGTAAAAAACAAATAATATACAATTTATCATATTAACTATTATTTTCTTAAAGAGCAAGCTCTACACCCAACATGAGGCTTGAACTCCTGACCTGCAGATCGAGAGTAGCAGGCTCTACTGACTGAGCCAGCTAGGCACTCCTCACATGAACTATTTTTAAGTGAGTATATTAAGTATATTCACACTGTTGTACAACAGATCTCCAGAACTTTCCAACTCATAAAACTAAAACTCTTTATATCCATTAAACAATTCCCCATCTCCCCTCTCATTTACACACACACACACACACACTTTTTCTTCTTCACATTTCACTCCTTTACTGAAGATGTTATCCGCACCACCTGAGAAGGCAGTTAAACACATTCTCAGGCCCCATCTCAAACTTTTAGAGTCTGAGGATGAAGCCTAGGAATCTGTATTTTAACAAGCTTCTCTGGTGATTCTTGGCAAGTATTTGAGAACTATATTCTCTATTTACCCCTTTAGCTTATGTATAACATATGCTTAGATCCTCCATTTAGAAACCTCTTTAAACTCCTGTATTCAAGGGTAATAAGCCATAAACATAATCTGTTACAAAGAAAATGTCATGACAATGTTAAAATCTGTCAAAGTATAACCGCTGAAAACAGTAAACATAATCCCATAGCTATCCTCAAAGGAAATGGAGTCATCAACCCAAGTTTCCATAGTACTAAAGATAATAATATCCAATTATAAGGTCAGTGCCCCTGCTCCCCAAGGAGGACTGTGCACCAACCTCTCTTCAATTTCATCTGACCATTTAAAAAGTACCCTGAAAACTTAAGCTTCTTTTCCCTATTACCTAGTTATAAAATAGCAAGAAAAATGTTAACCACTGAGCTTTCCACTTTTTGATAGTGTATTATCCACTTCTTTGGCTAATAAATGGCAAACTACCAACTAAAGTTTTCCCTAAATTCTGCCAACTAGATTTGTTTGTATTAGTTTGCTGGCAGGGGCTAAAACTCCTGCTTCTTCTGAGACATTTGTTTTTCATATCTAAATGCATCTCTTTGCAAGAAGAGAAAAATGGCCACACGTAGAATTTTATATCCACCCTGCTATAAGCACAGTGCAGCAAACCTAAATTTAATAAGCAGACCATGGAATCCTGTTAAGTCTGCTTTCTTCGTTCACAAGAAAGTGAAGTCATCCTACTGCTGTGAATGGAAGGAACTAAAATATTGAAAGCTCCACAGATATTCTAACTATTGCTAACTATATTCTAACTATTCTAACTATATTCTAACTATTGCTATTACCTCTAGTTCAAACTATCAAGCCAAAAAACATTTTAAATTACAGTTTTGCCTAAAATGTATAACCAACCATAAACCAGAGTTAATTCCTATTACTAATCTGAGATATGAACAGATCAGTACCAGAATCTGCTTTAAACTTCTATTTCCAGTGAAAACTCATTTTGTAAAGCCTAAATCAGAGGTCCTCAAAACTTTAATGTACTTAGCAACTGCAGGAGTGGCTTCTGAAAAGCAGATTCCCTAGTACCCCCTCCAGAGACTGTTCAGTTTGGGGGGGGGGTAAGCTGCATCCATGGATACGTATTTCCAACAAGCTGTTATAGTGACTGCGATGCTGTCCTACATAGCTTTTCCAAAGAAAGGTTCAGTTTATAATCTAAAGTTTTTGTACCGAACGGAATCATGCTTTTCTTATTTTTTCTTTTTGGTATCAAGAAAAATTTCCAAAGAGAGATTTAAAAGTAAATTTCTTGTATCATCTCAGATGCTAAATACATGTTATTATGATCTCAATTTCCAACTGCATAATTAAGTATACCCACTTAAGGCCAAATTACTCATAATTCAAAGTTCTCTAAAGCTTGCCCACTAACTGCAGGATCAACCTAATCTTCAGTAATCCAATCACTCTAGATCCAAAGCAGGGAACCACTCAAGGTAGTTTATAGAGATAAAGGTGTAAGACATTCTGCTTTATAAATGTTCTCCAATGCAACCTAAGTTTTCCTGATCCTTCCCTAAAGCTGTCGGTCTTTATGCAAGTCAATAATAATGTTGTTTTGAATATGAAATAAAGGGGAGTCTTATGGTGTGCAAAAGTGCTGATTCTCTGAAGAGAATTATTTTCTTAATGAAAAAGTAATTCGTCCAGTTGGCCTATTATCTCTTATTTTTTTAGTGACAGGGAAAAGAATGAAAATGACCATCCCTATAAATATTCATATCTGGTGGTAATAAAACCACCATTTAAAAAGCAGCAGGCATGCTGGCATTATATATTTAGCTGTCAGTATACTTCATATTTCCCTAATGTGCTGCTGCTTTAGACAGTGGCCTTACCCTGATCCTTTCATTAACAAGTCTCATTAATGAAAGTAGAATAGAGGGTAATTTTCTGTTGGTCACTGGCCTTTTAACTTCTTGATAGTTTAACTCTGCTTAAGCCAAACAGTCTAGACAAATGCGTATGCTGTTCACAGGACAAATCTTTTGGCACAAAAAAAGCTGACTGAGCTTTAAAAAGCACTTGTCTCAAAGACACACAGTAATCACTAGTAAACCACAAGGTATAGAGAAGAAACACTGTGGCAGAAAGAGGAGTCAGGTTTGGGAGAACACTAGGGCCTAAGGCACCAATCATACGGTCCTCTTGGACATCTATAGTGCACATATTTAGCATATTAAAACCTCTGAGAAGTTCTAGATAAGGGCACCTCTTTATCTAAATATTTCCCAATTCTGCTTGACCACCAATCTTTTATCTTCAATAACGTCTTAAATATGTTCTACTAAAAATGTGATTTGGGCAAGAACTCTAAACCTCTGAGTCATTATTTCCTAATACACAAAAAAGATACAATATCAGCCTCCCTATCTCACAAGATTGGCGGGGCCAAATGAGCCGGTCCCGTAAGCCTGCTTTGTAAATCACATGTGCGGCTGGTCGTACGCTATCGTTACCATTAAGAGTCACAGTGAGTCCACGAACAGAGCTTTCATTCTTTCCGTGGGGAGTCAAAAACAAAGGAACAATGATAGCTGAAGGGAATAAAATATTAAATACATTTCCTCCCAAGGTTTCTCATTCTTAAAAGCACATCTGACTTCCAGTAATCCTCACAGCAGTAAGAAGCCGTACAAAAGCACTGCCACCTGCAGGCCGCAGGGATGGAACGCTTGCAGCGGTATCAAGATGAAGTTTCAAACCACCACGCACTCTTTTCCATCACACTTCTAAAGCCTCTCCAAAGGACTTGGCTTTCGAGCACAGGTAGACTGAGGCTCCATTTGCTGAAGTTCTGAACCTGACTTGAGTAAAAACTTCCCATGTCTTCGCTACACAGGACCAATGCTTTGAAATGTGAAGAAAACCACCTTGGCCTTATGTTAAGTACCACGTGTGCTCGTGCCAAAGTAACCCCCAGAGTATGGATTTTTTTCCCCTTTTTTAACACAGCCTTTGAGGAGACACTTGAACGACCTGAACAGAGTTTTCTGAGTTTCCTTTCAATGAATTAAAGCAAATCTGCTGTCTCACACATAAAGTTTATGAACAGACTACAAAGAGAACAGGCTGTTGATATATGTTAGCCGGTCAATGCCTCCCTTTCTTTGGAGGCCCTAATTAGCTTCATTCCACAAGTCACCCATCTGACCCAGCAAAGAGAAAGGAGCGCCCAACGCCTTCTTTAAACGTGTGGTGTTTACCTGCCTGCAACACCGAATAACCTGCACCTGGAAAAACCTTTTCCAATGGGCCTTGAAATACGGTTTCTCCAGCACGTTCTACAAGGAAAATTACCCCTTCTACGTTTTAGGTTAAAAGATCGTGCCGGAGGTTTCAAAGAGTAGCTGGAGGGTGACGAGATGAGCTGAAAGAAACACAGGGAAACCAGAATACGGGAAGAAACAGATGTTAAATAAAACAGCCAAGTGATCTCCGATACCCACAACGCAAAGGCTTGGGTTTTACTGGTTGGAAAAAGGCAACACATGAAAGTTGGTTTTCACACCCAGACTGACTCATACAGAAAACACGAAATCTACAGTTGTCAAAACCCAAAATCTGCTCCATCGCCGAGTGCAGAGGCGGTCGGGAGGCTACGACACCGCAACGCTCCAGGAGGACCGAGGCGGCACGCGGGTGCGCTCGGGCCGACGGTTCGTGCAGTTCCGGGGACTCTCGCTCGTGAGTCGGTGCGAGAACAGGTTACAACGAGAAAGCTCAATCGTCTCATCACCCCGAGGGCCCTAGGGGGGCACTTCATGGAATCCGCTACGCCTCGGAGTAAAGTTCTGTGCACGGAGCGAAAGGCAGGCCCACACGTAACCCCATACTCCTCGGGCAGCGTTTCTCAAAGCGTGGAACGCGGAATAACGTCAGGAGGAACAAGGACGCGCTGTTGATTTTAATAGACAGGTATTTATTTTTTTTTACGAGCATTCGAAAAATAACTGGCTTTCCATCATACGGTTTGTGATGTACGTTTCCACCTTAAACAAATGTATTTAAAAAGGAGGAAAACAGAGTCGGTTTAAAGGGAAAAAATTAACATCTGGTGAATAAATAGCAGTACAGAGGGTACACGGACGTAAAGGTGCAACGCGAAGAGACTGAAATTNCGGGGGTAGTCGGGAGCCGAGAGTGCCCTGGGTCACACTCGGGGCGCTGGCTCTGTCGCTAATTTCCGCGGTAACCTCGGGCACAGCTTCCTTCCCCGTCCTTTGGGCCCGGGGTCCGCGTTATAAAATGGGGTGTGTGTGTGTGTGTGTGTGTGTCACACGACGCGGA
>NW_027527548.1:1851773-1885788 GCF_008692635.1 Crocuta crocuta | reverse complement strand
TGAGTAGGGCGTCGATCTCCTTAGCAATGAGAGAGGGGAAGTGGCTCTTGGGCGGCGGTTGAGAACGCTAGAGGTTGCCTAGTAACAGCGTCCCTGGCTAAGGAAGCGTCCCAGGCCTGGTTCCCCGACCCCAAGAGGCGGCGCCTTTCTTCTAGACTTTGGAGCGTCTTCCTTCCATTCTAACTGTGGAAATAGATCACTTAAATCCTAAATACTTTGATTAGCTTTTCATAATACGAAACATAAACCCCAAACACCTTTAGATATGTGTATTGGAGGGTAGCGTACATACTCCTGTAACCTCCGGATCTCAAGGAACAAAGAGAGCGGAGACATAGAGAAAATGTTTTATTTAAATTTACATTTAAATAGGCAGTGTGTCCTATTAGTTTCGCTGGCAGAGGAAGCTTCTGGTGATAGAGTCACAGGTTCTTTTTGAGTTACTTCTTCCTGGAATATTCAAAGTCAAAAAAAATTCACGGAATGTAGCGGTTGACTGTGAAGCATGTACAATGTTGTATTGTTCATTTAATCTCCAGAATAATTTGTCGCGGGGAATAGAGTTTGCTCACATGATTGTAAATATTATTATCACAGTTATCGCTATGTGAATCAGATAGGCTTTTTTATTAGTTAGGAAGTGCCTCAGATCCTGTGGGGGTCTAGTTTTTCTCCTTATGAATAGTGCATGCCAAGTAAACACGGTGGTTGTGGAATTTGAACGCTATGGGAAGTCGAATTTGTTTGACAACCACTCTTTTGCTCACCCCTTCACTCGTTTGCTCACTGAATGTTTATTATACACCTACTAGGTGGCCCTATGATTTATTAGACACCTACTTTCAAAGCACTATCATGAGCAAATGCAGACCCATCTCTGCTATCTTGGAGATTACTGTCTAGTAGAAAGAGAGAATTAGGTGAATTATCACACTTGAGTGTGTAATTACAAACAGCTAAATACTTGAAGGAAAGAAACAGGGACACATTGTATTGTCTAGTTTTTCTCACCTGTGACAAGTGCAGGGTGTACCTGATGCCTATGGACAGATACACTTGGTCTTTGGATCTTTAATAATTCGTATTCATCATGGCTCATTTTCTTCATCTGTAAGATGGGGATAAGAATAGCATGTGCCTCTGGGGCACCCGGTGGGGCTTACTCGGTTAAGTTTCCGACTTCACTGTGGTTGGTGGGTTTGAGTCCCGCCTTGGGCTCTGTGCTGACAGCTCAGAGCCTGGAGCCTGCTAAGGCCTGCTCTCTCTGCCCATCCTCCACTCACACTCTGTCTCTCTCTCTCAAAAATTAACAAACATTAAAAAATTTAAAAAGAATAGCACGTGCCTCATAAAGACAGTATGAAGTTAAATTAGGTAGTAAGTATCATACATAAAGCTCTTAGAATCATGCTTAGCTCATCGTGTAGGCTCATCAGCTCATAGATTTCTTATGACCCCATGGTTTGTGTTTTTCTATAGATTTGTGTTCACAGTTTGTTAGACGTCCCTAGAAAACAGAGGCCCTTGGGTTTTCATGGGCTATTCTGTTCACAGGTAGAATAGAATAAATGTTACTGGGAGTTGATCAATGAGTCCTTGTTCCCCAGGACATTAGGGTGGGGGTGGAGGGGACTTTGTTGTGATATTAAGTTCCTGGTGAATCCCAACAAGAGCTAATAGCTCCTCAGAGCAAGATTCAGTCAACAAAGTGGATCAGAATGGAACTATCCCCACGTGGCAAGTTCTGTATGTTGAAAGGAGTGGCTCAGGGAACTATGGAATAGCCACTCTAAGACCCCTCCCAGCCATCTGGGAGACGAGCCTCTATGACACAGCCATCAATATCAGTACAGCACTGTACAGCTGTGGAAGTCAGACTAATGACCTCTGAAAGATGTCCATATCCTATATTAATTTACATGGCAACAGGTGTTTTGCAGATGTCATTAGGTTAAGGACCTTGAGATTGGGAGATGATTCTGGATTATCCCAGTGGGGCCAATGTCATCACAAGTGTCCTTGTAAGAGGGGGATGGGGGGTCAGAATCAGAGAAGATGTGATGATGGAGGCAGGGGGTAATGAGGGAGAGAAAGAGCGAGGGAGACAGAGAGGAAAGTGTTTAGTACACTACTGGCTTTGAAGGTGGAGGATGGGGCTTCGAAACAAGGAATGTAGTAGGCCTCTAGAAGCTGGAAAAGGCGAGAAAACAGATCCCCCTCTAGAGCCTCTAGAAAGAACACAACCTTGCTGATTCATTTTTAAATTTTGACTTTCCTCCCTCCAGAAAACTTAATAAATACATATTTTCCTTTTCTAATGTTACCATGGTTTACCTTTCCCCTTTTAATAATTTATTTAATCTGATTAACATTGATCTTGCTGTATGATGTCAGGTCATACATTATCTGTTATTTGTGATTCCAAATTGATTCCTTCTTTCCCCAAGCTATTTCAACACCAAAGAACACCCCCAAACCATTTTTGTATCTCTTTTTTATCATATAGCATTTTTTAAATAGGATTAAATTTAGGGCCCTCCATTGATTCTATAATATCTCTTTCTTTTGGGGACAATTCACATAGTTTCCATTATTATTACTCTAGATGGCACATATTTAGTTGTTTTATTTCCAGAGCCATGTGAAATATACTTAAGAAAATGTTTAAAGAGAATTGTCTTTGAGAAGGTAAATAAATCTTGTTTCGTGCTACTCAGATCGCCAGCGCAATCTGATTAATGCCTCCCTTCACTTGAAATTTTCAAAGGATCCATCTCCAAATCTGCCTACATATGTTGGGGTATAGAAATACAATATAAGTATAATCATTATAAAAATGGTTAAGGATGATGTCAGGGAGTAGGACAGGTCGGCTGAGTCCCAGCTCATTGTTTCCTGGAGATTCTGATTCAGTGAGTCTAGGGTAGAATAAAACAAAACAAAACAAAACAAAAACAAAACACCTCTCCTCCCAGGATGGAGTGTGAACCCCCTGGGGCTTGGTGATTACAGAGAAAACGTACCTAAAAGCCATTTACCATGTTTCAGGGTCTCTCACAAACACACTGCACATGTTAAATCTCTTTTATAAGAGTTGGAACTGGATACCTGGCTGAGTCTGTACAGACAGAATCTGAAGGATGAATGTTCCAGATTCAAAACTTAATGATGTAAAGCAAGCATTTTATTCTTGTTCATAGTTTCTGGGAACCAGGAAGTTGAGAAGGGCTTGGTTGAGCGGTTCTGGCTCCGAGTTGGGCAGACAGTAGCTGCAGCTGGGACAGCAGGGTGGCTGGGGGAGCTGGAGGCTGTCTGGACACCTTTCTCTCCTCACATCGTCTCGGGGTCTTTCCATGTGGTCTCTGCATGGGCTACTTTGGGCTTCCTCAAAGCATGGTGGCCTCAGAGTAGTTATGCTGCTTACGTGGGACTCAGGGCTCTGGGAGAGTGGCTGAGAGAACCAGGCAGGAGCTGTATTGCCTTCTGTGACACAGCCTCGGAAGTCATATAGCCTCATAAGGCTTGTCAGATTCAAGGCCCTCCACTCAATGGGAGGAATAGCAAGGACTCGCTGGGAACAGAGCCTGTCGGTGGGAGATAAAGCTGTGGCCACCTTTAGGAAATACAGTCGGCTACAGAGTTATCCCTCATCCCCACATCCAATGCACCAGATCCTTCCCCCCAATGTTTCTTCTTTTTTAAAAAAAATGTTTTATTCATTTCTGAGAGAGAGAGAGAGAGAGAGAGGCAGCATGAGCAGGGGAAGGTCAGAGAGAGAAGGAGACACAGAATCCAAAGCAGGCTCCAGGCTCTGAGCTAGCTGTCAGCACAGAGCCCGATGCGGGGCTCGAACCCACAAACTGTGAGATCATGACCTGAGCCAAAGTCGGACGCTTAACCGACTGAGCCACCCAGGTGCTCCCCGCCAATGTTTCTTGAATGGGTCCGCCCTGATCACCACCTAGTCCAAGCTGTCATCACCCCTAACTTACCCCTCTTTGCTTATCTCCAAACTAGGCCCCTTGCTTTCACTTTTTCTTCTCTCCCGTTCTTTCTCTTCTATAGCTAGAATGATATTTTTATATAACAAATCTGATTGTCACTCCCCACTGTCCTTGGGATAATGATAAAGCTGGTCCTGGTGATCTGGAACTTTGCCATCCAGACTCACATTATGCCACTGTCCCCCTTGCTTTCCAACCTGCAACCCCATTGGTATCATTTCGGGCTCGGCATTCACCACATTCTTTCTGCCTCAGGGCCTTTGTACCTCCTGTTCCTTCTGCTTAAATACTCTTCCAACCCTTTCCCTGCATCTCCATCCTCCCTCCTCCCTTCTTTGCCACCTCTTTAGTGAATTCCTATTCATCCTTAAGGTTGTGAAAGTAATTAAAGGGAAACCTCACTTAGAGTGGAGTCAGGAAGCTCTTACCCACAAACTTTCCAGCACAACTCGTTTTGCTTTCCTAGGCAGGAAGAAGTTCACTTGACTACCCGGACAGGAAGAAGGAAGATTTCCTCCTTGCCCAGCAACAGCCCAGCCAATGAGAAACTGCCACCACTCAGCCAATGAGAAACCATTACCACCCTGAACTCCTGCTTTCTTCCAAGGGAATTTTGTTCAGAGCAGCCCTCTCCAACTTCCTCCCTTTTCTTTACAGAGTAATGTTCCCCGGTTTTGTTCTCCAGACTCGCCCTATGTTTCGCATAGCTTGCACGTCCCAAATCAGTCCTTCTGCAATTCCCAAATAAACTCATTTTTTTCTGGTAAAATAACTGGCTATTTTATTTTTAAAGTTAATAAAATTTTCTTTAGATCTTACTCCCATCTCCACTCTGAATAGAGAGACCGTATAGCCTGGTAGCTAGGAGCACAGACCATGGATTCAGACTACTTGAGTACAAATTCATCTACTCACTGTGTGACTTAGGGCATGTTGCCTAACTTCTCTGTGCCTCGATTTACTCCTTTGTAAAACAGAGATAGTAATAGGATCTATCTAAAAGGATTATTCAATGTTCAAACCCACAGCTGCAAGTCAATATCTGTAAAATACTTAGAACATTTAGGGGGCACCTGCCTGGGTGGCTCAGTCAGTTAAGCATCCAACTCTTGATCTCAGCTCAAGTCTTGGTCTCAGGGTCATGAGTTTAAGCCCTGCATCGGGTTCCATGTTGGGCATGAAGCCTATTTAAACAAAACAAAACAAAACAAAACACTTAGCACACTTAGTACCTGCCATGTACTGCACAATAAGCAGTAGTACTTTGTCAGCCTGTTGCACACTCTTGTAGAACAGTGCACTTCTGTCTTGAAATTACTCTTCCGGGGCGCCTGGGTGGCTCAGTTGGTTAAGCGTCCAACTTCGGCTCAGGTCATGATCTCCCAGTTCGTGGGTTCGAGCCCCGCGTCAGGCTCTGTGCTGACAGCTTAGAGCCTGGAGCCTGCTTCAGATTCTGCCCCTCCCCTGCTCATGCTCTCTCTCTCTCAGAAATAAAAACATTAAAAAAATTTTTTTAAAACAATAAAAAAATTACCCTTCCAATCAGAGGCCATTTATGGGATGTGAGGAGAATTTGGGGAGTACCTCCTAATCTGTAACTTTGGACCCACATCTGAGGATAAAAGGGTGCTAGATATTTTATAAAGCAGAGGCTTTAACCCGGGGTTCATGAACTTGGATGGGAAGAACCTGCTTCCATACTTTCATTTGCCTCTGACTAAAATGAAGCCTTTCTTTCTTTCCTTCTTTCCTTTTTTCTTTCTTTCTTTCTTTTGAGAGTATGAACAGGGGAGGGGGAAGAGGGAGGGAGGGGGGAGAGAGAGAGAGAGAGAGAGAGAGAGAGAGAGAATCTTAAGCAAGCTCCATGCTCATCATGGAGCCCAGTGTGGGGCTCAATCCCATGACCCTTGGATCATAATAACCAAAATCAAGAGTCAGATGCTCAACTGGCTGAGCCACCTAGGTGCCCTGAAGTATTTCTTTCAATTATGAATGTAAGCAACAAACAGTGAGTGGTACTATCAGAGCCTGCTACGCTGTCTCCAATAGAAATCACAGATATTTTGTCTACGGCCCTACCAGCCTGAACGCGCCTGATCTCATCTGATCTCGGAAGCTAATCAGGGTCGGGCCTGGTTAGTGCTCGGATGGGAGAAATCACAGATATTTCATATCACAGTACAATTATTGCAGATGTCTTGAATTATTGTTTGCACTCATCACTGCTTTGAAATTATGGAAATTTTAGACTTGCCACTAGATCTGATTATGTAATGTATTAATGAAGATGCACAGACCGTGCTACATCACAGATTTGTCTTTTTACTATTTTGATGACTGTATTTCAATATACATAATTGGTTTTCTTTGCACCTCTATTTATCATATTTTCTGCATTTACAAATGTTTTTGTAAGAAGGGTCCAAAGTCTTCTTCATATGGGTCAGAGGACTCCACAACACACACACACACACTCTCTCTCTCTCTCTCTCTCTCTCTCTCTCTCTCTCTCTCTCTCTCGAGAATCCTGCTCTAAGGAAAGTAGTTAATGCCTGGGATGAGAAGCTCTTCTTAGGGCATTCTAAGAGGTGAGTTCTTTCTTTGAGTCAGCACTCTCTGAGGACTCTCTCTGTCTCTGCCTCTGTCTCTGTCTGTCCCTCTCTCTATATATACTTATCTAATCCTCCCAACACTCTAAAAGGAAGGCATTATTACTATGCCAGGTATGTAGGCAAGAAAATGGAAGCTCAGAGAGGTTGAGTAAATTACCCAAGGTCACAGAGCAGTGTACTAGCAGTAGAGTTCATGCTTTTAACACCTCCAACATCCTGCTTTCCATATAAATCTAGTCCTTCCACTATCCTGCAAAGTAATTCTCCCATTCTTCCATTTTGCAGATGTGGAAACTGAGTCTCAAAGAGGATAAGTTATTTTTCCTCACAGGGAAGCAACATAGTCCGGATTCCAATCCATGTCGTTCAGGCCCCAAAGGCACGTGTCCCACTGCGCCCTGCGGAGTGAACTAAAGGTGCCATGGAAACGCAGCCTGTGGGAGTTGGTGGTGGTGGTTTGTCAGACATACGACTCAGGTGGACCTTTCCATGCCACCCATCAGGATTAGACGGTTTGGAAAGAAATGATGGTTTTTACTGCTCATGCTGTGGGGTTACGGAGCAATGCAGGGCGCATCTTCGTGGATGTGAAATACACACCGGCATTCGGAAAACTCCATTAGTCACTATTGTTTAGACAGAGAGTTAAAAGTGGGAAGCAGCAGATGTAAGAATACACAAGTAGGAAGTTCTGTGTCGGGCTCACACTGAAATGGAAAGAACCATTATTCTGAAACCATTAAAGATGAAGTTGGTGAGGATCAAAGTGGTCTTGTGACCTGTAAATCTAATGAAATGAAAATGAGGTAATGGCATGTTTTATAACTTGAGGGTCTGAGAAGCTGGGAATGCTCTTGGCGTGAATACTATAAGGGAACAGGGAACAATGGAAGCCATCTAGAAAAGGATCTTTATTCAGCTTTATTTATAGCAGGTATTCGTCTGGTCTTTCAATACGGGGACCACAAAGGGGCTTGTTTTACCTTGCTGGCTGTATGAAAGCACAATGCTTGTCTCAGTGCCTTCTGCTTCCCCTCATGGAGCCCAGCATGTACCGAGGAGGGAAAGGCAGAGGATTTCACGAAGGGGGTTGCTGAATGGCTGGGGCTGCGGGGGGAGGCAGGAGAGAAGAGAGAAGAGGAGGGGAGAAGAAAAGACCTTAAAAGACTCTTCCTTCCATTGCCCAACCCGCACTCCCTAGACCTGAGCTGTCTAACCAGCTGTGTGGGACTATTTACATTTATTAAGAGTAAATGAAATTAAATACCCACCGCCTAGCTGCGGTAAGTATATTCCAAGTGCTTAATAGGCACAGGTGGCTTAGCTAGTGGCTCTCACATTCGATGCAGATCTAGTGTTTGCATCAGCATAGAAAGTTCTGTTGGACAACATTGATAAATACCAATTCCTACCATGAGTCTAGGAGTATTTAAAGTCCAGGATAAATGAAACCTGATGGCTGTAACATCCCTGGCCCACAGGAAGGTAGAGGATTAGAGTCTTCTGATGGGGGGCACATGCGCCCCACATTGCTGTATGACCGTAGGGGAGCTACTTGTGCTCTCTAGGAGGCAGTTTTGTTATATTTCTAACATTAATAATCTTTTTTTTTTTTACTGGATATTACAAGAAAATTACATAATTAATTAATCCTTATAATAACCATGTGAGCTATTAGGTCCATTTTACAGAGGTAGAACCAGAGATTAAAGATATACTCAAGGGTTCTGAGCCTGGGTGGCTCAGTTGGTTAGCATCTGAGTCTTGATTTCAGCTCAGGTCATGATCTCATGGGTTCATGAGATTGAGCTCTGTGTCGGGCTCTGCGCTGACAGTGTGGAGCCTGCTTGGGATTCTCTCCCCACCCGCCTCCTGCCCCTCCACTCAAGCTCTCTTTCTCTCTCAAAAATAAATAAATAAACTTAAAAAAGAGAAAGAAAAGAATGTACTCCAGGCCACAGTCAGGAGCAGGCCTTGCACCCTCTGAAGTCAGAGGCCACCTTTCTGTCCATTAGGCTACACTGTCTCCTAGTGCTGCTAGTTCCTCATCTGCAGACCGAGGGGTTAGCTGGAAGTCTTGCAGAAACAGAAACTGAGACAAGGATTTGAGTGCAAGTAATTCGGAAGGTGACCCCATGAAGCATCAATGGGGAAGTGGGGAAGTGAAACAAGGAGGGAAGGAAGCCATGACAGGGTGGGTTCATGTGCTGATTACTCCATGAACAATTGGTGGGGGATAATCTTCACGGGGGCAATAGTGTAAAACCCACACCTCTGAGTTATCCCACTCAAGGTTGACCCCTGCGAACTAGAATAGTCACTTGCTGGCTCTTTGTCATTGGTAGAAGGCTGCTCCCAAGACATTCCCCCAGGCACTCTGTCCTGCCCCCTTCAAGGGCTAAATATGCTCTGGTGTCCATAAAAGGTCCTTCAGGAGAATGTCACAGGGACTTGAAGGAGGGACAAGAACTGTGGATACGGAGGGCATAAGAGTAGGGTACCAGCAAGGTGCTACCTAGGAGATTGTACTAAGTGATCTTTCTGCTCTAACAAATTAATGGCTAGTGGTGCTTGATATTAGGTATTTTACACCATAAAATCTGAAACTGTAAAGACTAGCAATCTTCCAGAACATGGGTATGGGGAGAGCCTGGAGGTACAATTAGACATCTCAGCTGATGATTTCAAGATGGGTGACATAGTATGGGGCGCCTGGGTGGCTTAGTCGGTGAAGAGTCTGACCTCAGCTCAGGTCATGATCTCACTGTTTGTGAGTTCAAGCCCTGCATCGGGGTCTGTGCTGACAGCTCAGAGCCTGGAGCCTACTTCAGGTTCTGTGTCTCCCTTTCTCTCTGCCCCTCCCCTGCTCGCACTGTCTTTCTCTCTCAAAAATAAATAAACATTTAAAAAATTTAAAAAGATGGGTGACATAGTAAAGGGTTAACACTGAAATCATACAAAGAGCTCTTCATGAGGGCTGGGACTTGTCTAATTCAGTGCTATAACCCCAACAAGTGACATATAGGGAATGCACAATGAGTATTTGTTGAATGAACACATGAATGAATGAAATTGTTAAGAAAAAGACATTCAGTAAAACAATGGGCAAAGGATACATTCAGTTAGTTCATGAAAGAGGAAACCCAAATGGTTAATAAACATTTGATAGGATGCTCAATTTCAATTATAATTGGGAAAATGTAAATCAGAGCAATGAGACCTCTCTCTTCACCCATTAACTATCAAATATTAAAATGAATGACAACATCTAGTGATGTAGAGCAAACAAAGAGGCCCCTTCACATATGTGCATTTCCCAAGTGTTTCGCAAATACTGTTCCCATTTACAGTATATATACCTGCCAATTCCACTTCTAGAAATCTATTCTATAGCTATAGAAGCAGAAATGCCTAAGTGTATGGGTACAAATACATCTGGTTACAGCATGCTTTGCGGCAGTAAAAACCTGGATGCAGCCTGAATGTACATCAACAGAAGAATGATTGAATCACTTGTGACAAGCCCCCATCACAGAATATTACCCAGTTATTAAAAAAAGGAATGTGTCAGATCTGTGTCTGCTAATCTGGAATGATTTCCATGATAGAATTAAGTGAGAAAGGGCCAAAAAAAAAAAAAAAAAAGCAAAGATTCCTTTTCTTATGAAATGAACAAACATTTGTAAATATGTAGAAGGATACCTATCAAGCTGTTATGGGAGGGGGGTGTAAAGATAAAGAAAAAAAAAGATATTGTCAAAAGTGGAAATAATACCTATGATACCATGCTATAGGAAAACATAAAACCGGGAATTTATCTAGGATATCTTCAGAAAAGAAAAATCTGAAGGTACATATGGACAAAGACAATAAGGTGACCTGTACAAATAAAACACCGATTTAATTTTGGGATGGGACCATGGCTAATTATTTGGTCTATTGAAATTTTTAAAAAATGTTTTATTTATTTTTGAGAGAGAGAGGGAGGGAGGGAGAGAGAGAGAGACAGCGTGAGCAGGGGAGGGTCAGAGAGAAAGGGAGACACAGAATCCGAAACAGGCTTCAGGCTCTGAGCTAGCTGTCAGCACAGAGCCCGACACGGGGTTTGAACCCACGAACCGCGAGATCATGACCTAAGCCAAAGTCGGACGCTTAACCGACTGAGCCACCCAGGCGCCCCTATTTGGTCTATTTTAAAATATCTGTTTTGTATGTATATCTTGAGCAGGAAAAGTTTGATTATTCATTGGGTTTGGCTATATGAAAAGATGCAGAATTGGATCTTTTGATCCTGTTTCCCAAACAATTCTTTTTTTTCTCCCCCATTAATCCACTGACAAGAGGTTGCCCTGAGGGTTTGACGTTTTAAGGTGCTCAGACTTTTGATTTTTGAGGGATATTTCCTCTGTACTATTGGCCAAGAGAATATCTGCTTCCTTTAGTTCTGGGGCCTTGCTGTGTGCCCAAAATTGGGAGGGGAGGGAAAAAGGAGAAAAAAGGCCTTCCTTTGCAGGGAACTGCAACAGGCCGTAATGTGATGAAACATTGCAGTGCAAGTGGACTGCTTTTGCCATTTAGCTTATGAACATCCTCCGTATTTGAGGGGAACGTTGTAGGGCAGGACCCACCAGGGGCCAGGCAGCCACAGATAGTTCTTCCCACCCCCTGGCAGCCAGAATATGGGCTGTAAGCCAAGCGTGGCTACTCTAATGTCCCTTCCCAAGACACTGAACTTGGAGGGAATAATGCTTAAGTTCAGGGTCACTTACTGATTGTGTTAGTTATCTATTGCCGTGTAAGAAATCATCCTAAAACTTAGTGACTTGAAATAGTGAAACATTTATGAGCTCACAAATCTGCAGTCAAGGTGTCAGCTGGGGCTTCACTAATCTGAGACTTGACTGGGCCTGGAAGGCCCACTCCTCTTACGTGGCTGATGGCCAGAGTTCGGATCCTCACCATTGTGGGCCTCTCTGTAGACTGCCTGAATGTCTTCCTGACAGGACAGTTGGCTTCGGGCCTGACAAGGGAAGAAAGAAGAGAGGAGAGGAGGAGGGAAAGGGGGAGGGAAGGAGGAAAGGGGGAAGGTGGGGGAGAGAGAGAGAGAATAGATAACTTTAGATAAGGTTATCAGTTAAGACCTCTCTGAGGAGGTGTCATTTACCTGGGGATCTGAATGGTGACAAAAGTCAGCAGATGGAGTGGGAGGAGGGCCCTTTCAGGCAAAGGGAACAGTACAGACAAAGGCTCTGAGGTGAACTAAGAGGCCTGGATGGCTGGGGTGTAGCCAGTAAGTGGGTGAGTGGAAGGAGCAATCAGCAGAGGTCAGATTACTCAAGATCTTGAGGCCATAGTAGGGGATTTGGATTCCTTCCTCCCAACCAAAGCCATCTTGCATCCCTGACATCAGAGCCTGACAAGGCTGAGGACAGACCCGAAGTCTAGGATATCAGGATCAGCCAAGTCAGTAAGTGTCTCTGACCAGATCGTGATAAAGAATGTCTATACTTTATCCATTCTCCCATCTGTTTTGCTGGCTCTTGGATTTTCTTAATTTATGGTTGGATTCTTTTCTGAGTGTCTTAGTCTCTTTGATAAATCCCAACCCAACTCTTCTGAGCTGAAAGGAGAGATTTGTGTCTACAGTTGGGCCTGGGAATCCTAGCTAGAGAGCCTGGTCCTCTGGTGGAGATGGGTAGCTCCCCAGACAGCATGAGAATGAGTAGGTAGATGCTGATGGAGCCCTACAGTCTCATTACTTTATAGTTCCCACATTCATTCAACAAATACTTGCTCAGCATCCAGGATGAGCCTGGGCTCTGTATGGGCATCAGGCTACAAAGATCTTCTTCTCCAAGAATCAAGTTAGGTATGAAGGATGGCCCAATCCAAAGGTTATTGAGTGGGAACTCCCCATGACTTGGGAATTGGTACTACGTCCCACAGGCAAAGCAAACAGGCCCTGTGTAACCTGAATTCTAAATGGAGCCTGCAAGGCTTACTAAAGGGGGCACAAATGGCCCAAATCCCCTGGCTGAAACCTCACTTTCCTCTTCCTTGCCCAAATAGTAATACTGGGGAGGAAGGAGCTGTTTGGTTTTAATGAGGAATATAGTGTTTATTGTGAAAGACAAATCCCTTCTCTCCCCCTTTTAATTAGGAGTCCCTTCTGGAGCTTGAGGGGTGACTGCAAGAAGGGGATGCTGGGATGCTGTTCCCCAGTGGGGGTCTACTTGGTAGTGGACTTGCTGACGTCCCCCTGTGCCTATCTGAGCAGGGGAAGTCAGAGGTGGAGAGAGGGGTCACCGTAGAGCAGCTGGCCAGAACGTCTTGAGTTTATCTGGGTCAAGTAGAGCCTGCATTAGCCAGCTAAGCTCCCGGTATTCCACTCAAGCAGGGTGACTGCCAAGCAAGAGGGTCCCACCAGAGGCAGAAGCAGGGGTGGTGGGGCAAGGTAGGGAAGCTCAAGCCTCAGCCAGATGCTCCCTGTCAGAGCACTGTGCAATGGAGAAGCCCACAAGAAATATACTCATGTGCCCCATGAGAAACCATTTATAAACACCACTCCAGGTTAGCCAGGGAACCAGGGTCAACCAACAAGGTGGGGGCTATTGTGGGGGGCTAGTCCCATTCCCTCCTCCCAATTTCAACAAGGGAGAGGGTGCTGGGGTGTGTTTCTCAACCAGGCTATGCTCCCCTCCCCCACCCTTTATTCAAACAGGCAGGATCCTGGCTCAAGTCAACCCTTGGATGAGTAAGGGAGAAGACAAAATGAGATTTAAATTGGGTTTGAGAATAAAGCTTTCAAGGATGGAGGTTTAACAACAGAAAGTGATCCAAAAGTAATGCAATCTGCCCAAGATGTCATTAAGGGATGGAAAAGGGAAATTCAACACAGCATGGCTGAAGGTAGAGATTAGGGGGAAAAGCTTCATTATTATGCCCTATCAAGTCGAGTCGCCTCAGTACACTGGTTCCATGAATAAACAGAATAATTGAAATACAGTGTGGTAGGGCTGAAGTCTTGCTTAGGTAAGCAGAGGCAGGATTCTGAGAGGGCTCCGGGAGGTAGGTGGGTGCACATTCCAGGGTGTGTGTTGCAGAGGGCTTGGTGGGGGGGGGGTGGAGGGACACCTGAGCTGAGACTTGAAAGATAAGAATGGGTTGATCAGATGTAAGGAGAATGGAGAAGGGCTTTCCGGCGGAGGTGGGGCATAATCTGGAGCAGAAAGTTGAGGGCAGAAGGACAGTTAGAGATACAGCTCAGGGAGCCCATGGCCTTGAGGTGAACTTAAGGAGTGAGGGCTCTGGGGAGTTGCTTCAAACCTGAGAGCAGCACAATGGGGTTTTCGTATTAGAATCATCTGCTCGCCAGATTCTGGCTACGCTGTGGACTTGACCTCCAAGCCTGCTTCTTACCCATCCATGTGGCCCTGTGACCTCCCCCCTCCCCCAACCTCCTGCAAAGGGCATGTCTAGTCATTCCAAAATCTTCGGTCCCCACTCTTGGAATGTCCCTTGCCCTACCTTTGAACCCTTCATAAATCGTTCCCTTTGACAGGGCTCTGAAATATTGTCATCCTCCCCACAAATCATCTCTCTTTCCTCTTCCAGCATATTTTTTCTCAGCCCAGGAGGATTCGATGGCTTCTTTTGGCCTCTCCCCGTCAGCACAAGTCTCCTTGGGATATGCACATACTAAAATATCTTCCCTTTATCTTATCTGGTCTTCGCCCCATGGGGCAACCCGAAGGCTACTATTTATTCTTTCACACATTAATTTAAGCTGCTTTAATTGTGGCTCTGATATGTTTTATATAATATAATTAATGTTTTAATTCCATGTACTTGCTTCCCAAGGCAGTTTTGTGAAGGGCCCAATTTTGGAATCAAGCAAATAAAGAATAAGTAATAGCTGAAGTTATAGCAACGCCCTCCCCCCTCCCAAAGGAATTAAAGCTGTGTTTGCTTTGTGAAGTGGGTTAAAAGGGGAAAGTATAGTTTAATATTCTCTTCATCCCGGGCATGTTTGGGTGGCTTTCGTGAAGTCCTTTGGACTCTGATTTCGAGCATTCCTGGCTTATTGGTGTCTGACCAGCAGCTTGAGATGTGTGGCAGCTACCAGTCAGCTTTGCTACCTCCTGCCCCCACATCCTTCCTGTCGGAGGGTGTGCTGCAGATGAGAAGTTACTGAACCCACTTACTCATGTATTCATTCAGCAGATACGTATTGGTGTCCTAGTACGTGCCCCGGACTGGGATGAAGTCAGCGCTGCCTTCAAGGAGCTCACAGTCCAATGGGGCCAGACAGATGGAGTTCTAGTCCAGAGCGCTGATGCTGCGGGAACACGGAGGAGGCGCTAAGGGGAGATGGAGCAAATGCCTCTGTCATGGGAAGTTAAGAGGCTTAACCAAAGAAAAGGGGAAATTTAAACTGGTTCCGGGAAGGAGAGGGGAAAGAAGGAAACAGCAAGACACAGTAAGAAGACAAGGTTGTTTGAATGTGGGGAGAAGGAGAGTATGATGGAAGCCAGTGTGCATGGGCGGACATGACAGGGAGTGAGCGTGGGGAGACAGGTGGGGGTAGAATGGAGAACAGCCTGCTGTGTCAGGGGAAGGAGTTTGGACCATCTTGGGGATGGGGAGCCCAAAGAGGTTTTTCAGACGGGAAGCATCCTGAGCAGATCAGACCTGGGGTTTGCAAAGAGAATTGCAACAGTATGAACAATGAGAAACGTGGGAGTAGGGGACAGTTAGTTGAGAGTTGCCTGGCCCATAGTCGGGGCTCAAAAGGTACCTAGTGAAGGAGGGAGGCTATAGGGACAGCCCAGGTGAGAGATGATGAGCCTGGGAATTAGTGGTGGGGGTGACAGAAAGGCGGGTCCCTGAGTAGCAGAAGCCTGGAGGGTGGAGTTAACAGCCTCTTCCTCTCCCATCCTGTCTGCTCTATGCAGCCTGGCCTTTGGGCCTGGCCCAGAAATGCGGAACATGGAGGGTCATTACCCCAACAACCAACTGTCTAGTTCAAGCTTCTCAGGTTCTACTGGGGACGACTGAAGCTCAAGAGAACTCAGCCTCTCAGAAGGAGAGCCTGGGTCGGAATTCAGGTATTCTGTGCTGCTGAGCAGACAGTATTAACACTGGCTGAAGAAAGGCTTGGAGGGCCAGAACCTGGACAGGGTAGGCACAAGGGTGTGTATGCTTCTGCAGAAAAAGAAAAGGGTCTCGAGTCTCCTGAGATTCTCATGGGGTCCTGCGCTCCCACAAAAAGGCTGATGTGCTGCTTTAAATGCCTGTCTCCAGGCGCCAGATGGGAACGGGGTTGGAGTAGAACCTGGTGGGGACACACGGATGGGTGGATGGAAGGCTGAGATGCTGCACCCACACGACGGAATTTCCTTTGAAAGAGAGGGAAACTTTAAGCTGGGAAACTGTTTTCCTTGAAGCCCTCCTCTTCCTCACACCCCAGCTACAGCCTTCCTGTTTTCTGGGATGCGGGAACTTCCTAAGGCCTCTCCATCCGCGGTGGGGACACTTTCGGTTCTGCCTGAATTCCCGGAGGCTGCAGGGGGCTGGGGTGGGGGGAGAACCGTGGGGAGGGTCCCTGCGGCGTCTTCCCAGCACTCAGGGGATCTCTCTTTTCTGCCTTCGCGCTCCGGGAAGACTGCTAGCTCCTTGCCCTCTTCACCTTGGCCTCTGCGTCGCAGGGGCGAGGGGGTGTGCGCTTCCAGGGACCACGCGCCCTCCCTTCGCCGAAAGCAAGTCCCGACTCCCCGGGAGAACCGGAGTCCTAGGAATGTTCCGGGGAAATCCCAGCGCGTTGAGGTGTCAGGAGCCCCGCCTCCCGCAACGATGCTGGCCGCCATTGGTTCCCGAAGGCCCCGCCCATTTCCTGGGCGGGGCGGGCAGTGGGCGCGGGCTGGGGGAGTTACTGGCGGCCCAGTGCCCTCGCCCCTACTCCGCCGCTCGGTACCCACCTCGCCATGGTTCTTCTGCGTCTGCGCTGTCTCCTCTGGGGCTGCTTGCTGACCGCCGTAAGTTGAGTTTCTGCTCCGACCCGACAGGGCATTTGGGGATTCGAGAGTGGAGAATCGGAAGAAAAACAGTATTTCGGGGAAGGGAACTTTCTAGCTGGTTTTGGGCGACAGAGCACTGGGGAGAAGGTGGGTAAGGTACCCAGGGTCCTGGCTGACTGAGGTCGGCTGCCTCTGTGTCGTCCCAGGTTGGGGTCCCAGGTAGCCCACGGAGGGCGCGTAGTGGGGGCGTTGCAGAAAACGTGCACCTGGGGCGTGGATGGGGTTGGGATTTGGTGGGGGGGCCTCAAGCCTTACTTTGGTTAAGAGGCTGGAGTCTGGGTTTGCCTTAGAGATGAGGGGTTTCAGAGACGAGAAGGGAGGCCGGGCAAGGGAAGGGGCGGGGCTGCTGGGCTCCTNNNTGGCCGGTTTCCTGTCCCTTTAACATTATGGACAGACGCCAGCCTCTGTGAGTGGTTATCATATCCTGGCCCCCTGGGGCTGCCTTTTCCCAGGGTACCTTGTGGGAACAAGAGTGGGTGCAGAGGCCCAGGTACTTCTTTGAGAAGGCAAAGGGTTTTTAACATCCCACCCCACCCCGACCCCCAAATCCTGGGTGATCCGACTTAGGAGGAATACCCAAGGTTGCCTCTCTGCCTCCTGAATTTAAGGTGACATAGAGGACCCCTGGGGGAGATGAATAGGTCATGGGGTCCCAGAAGGTCTTGGGAGACCAGCAGGGGTTTCTCTGGGCACCAGAAAGTCTCAGTTATGCCCAGCCAAGCGTATCTCCGGGATTTTCAGAAGCCCACACTTGACTCACTTTTTGTTCAGATGTATTTTTGTAGTTCCTCATTCTGGAGCCTGGGAATCCCCCCAAGCACTTGCTGCTCTCATCCCAACCTCTCCGGCCTCCCCCTACTTTCAAGGGCTGTAGTTTCTGGCATGAAGTCTGGGCAGGAAAGACCCATGGAGGCGTTCGGGAGGGAGTCGACAGCGAGGGAAGAGAGCCAGTGGGGAAGCTGCTTTGGTTCCAGAACTTTCATTTTCACTCTAAGCAATGGTTCTTAGGGAAAAAAGGAAGGGGGGGGGCAGAGCTAGTGAGTGGAGGAAGAGGGCTTTTGTAGGAAGACTGGAGGAAGAGCCACAGGGGATTCAGGGCGAAGGGTGGTCTGGGCTTCTCGAGAGCACGCTACCAGGTTTGGCTCCAGGTAGAGACTGGGCTGTGACAACAATAGCAGGGACTATTTTTGAGAGCTTCCCTTGTGTCAGGCTCTGAGCAAAATGCTTTACATGCATTCTTGGTCTGATTTTTTCAACTCCCCCATTATACAGATGAGAAAACTGAGGCTCAGAGAGAGGAAGTAACTTGCCAACGTTCTCATGGCCAGGTGGAACCTGGATATAAATCTACATCTGCCTGATTCCCAAGCCTGTCTCTCCAAGCCTAGGTCCTGAGCTTCTCTGTCAGCAGGATTAGAGCGGGGGTGGGGGGGGTGCTGGAGACTGACAAACTTTCAGAGAAGGAGCTGCATTTCTCATGGGTTTGAAAATGGCATAAAGGACTTTCGTTTCTCTGGGAGACTAGTGGGAAGTCCACAGGGCTGCAGAAACATTCAGAGGATGTTGTGGTGGAGGCAACACACCTTTATACTTCCTTCTCCATTTGGAGTAAGATGCGCTTCTGTAAATAATTTTCTCACCCAGGCTGAATGAGAGTCACCAATTAGGCAGAGTCCTGGACCCCCAGCCAGTTAGCCAGGGTGTTAGTCATCCAAACAGATAGTCCCATATATATGATAATTCAAACTGCCTTTTAATGAGCCCCTACTATGTTCTAGCTACCGTGCCAGGCCATATACATACATTCATTCTGATTTTCACAATCTGTGGGGCAAGGCATTACTCCCATTTTAGAGATGTGGAAACTGAGGCTAAGAGAAACAAAATAACTGGTAAGTGTTACAAAGCCAAGACTGGAACCTGACACTGTTTGATTCTCAATCCTGTGGTCTTTTCACTGGCTGTTCCCCAAGTGTGGCATGATTTTAGGGAGAACATGGGTACAGGACTAAACAACATAGATTCACTTTACGGTTCTGTTAAAATCCTCATTTTTTTTTTCCAAAGAGGAGGTCTGTGGAGCTAGAATATAGTTAAAACCTCTCCAGCACTTGCTAATCCTCCTTTTAAATTAATTAATTATTTATTTTAAAAAATATTTTATTTTCGAGAGAGTGAAAGAGCGAACACGAGCAAGGGAGAGGGGCGGAGGGAGAGAGACAGTCTTAGGCAGGTCCCACGCTCAGTACCAGTTCCACTCTCAGTGCCGAGCCCCATGTGGTGCTCAATCCTACAACCCTGACCTGAGGCGAAATCAAGANAGCACAGAGCCCAATGCGGGGCTCGAACCCACGAACCGAGAGATCATGACCCAAGCCGACTAAGCCACCCAGGCGCCCCAACCCTCCTTTTTTAAACAAAAGCCGAGGCCAGCAAGCAAAGCATCCGGCTGTGTTTTAATAACATTGTTTTGATTCTGTTGAATTTATTTTTAGGGTTACCTTTTATTTATGAGAAGTGATACTGGCTCTTCTGTGATGGCAATGATATAAAGTTTATATTTAAAATAAATGCATTTAGGGGCGCCTGGGTGGCTTAGTCGGTTAAGCGTCCGACTTTCGCTTAGGTCATGATCTCGCGGTTCGTGGGTTCGAGCCCTGCGTCGGGCTCTGTGCTGACTGCCAGCTCAGAGCCTGGAGCCTATTTCAGAGTCTGTGACTCCCTCTCTCTCTGACCCTCCGCTGCTCACGCTCTCTCTCTCTCTCTCCTAGAAATAAATAAAAATATTAAAAAAAATAAAATAAATGCATTTAGGGGCACCTGGGTGGCTCACTTGGTTAGGTGTCTGACTTCCATTCAGGTCACGATCTCACGGTTCGTGATTTGGGGCACCAATTGGTCTCGCTGCTGTCAGCATTGAGCCTACTTTGGATTCTCTGTCTCCTTCTCTCTGCCCCTCCCCTGCTTGTGCTCTCTCTCTCTCTCTCAAAAATAAATAAACATTAAAAAAATAAAACAAGGGGCACCTGGGTGATTCAGTCAGTGGGGCGTCTGACTTTTGAGTTCAGCTCAGGTCATGATCTCTTGGTTTGTGAGTATGAGCCCTGCATCGGGCTCTGCGCTTGGGAGCCGAGCCTGCTTGGGATTCTTTCTCTCTCTCCCTCTCTCTCTCCCTCCCTCCACTTATGTACACACACACACACACACACACACACACACACACACATACACACACGCTCTCTCTCTCTCTCTCTCTTTCTCTCCGAAAAGAAATAAAATAAATAAATCACAGTGTTTAAAAAAAGTAAAATAAATATATTTAAACTAATGGTACCTGGATGGAATAAAAATAGTGCAGGCAAGATCTAAGCTGACCTAGGGGGAGTATGGAGAGCTGAGTTCCCATTCATATTCATCACTGTGTGACCCTGGGCGGGTGACCCAATCTCCCTGGTCCTTAGGCTTACCGTTTGTAAAGCAAAAAAGTTGGATGTTTTCCTTCCAGCTTCACAGTCCTGGCATTTCACGAGAGAGGGGTTGGATGATCCGATGATGAGGGTTTGGAGAAGGGAAAGGAATGGGGAGCAGAAGAATAGAAGGAACCCGCCAAGTGTTAAATATAGCTCCAGCCAAACTTAGGACCAGCTGCCCAGCCAGCCTTAGGATGCCAGGGGAGTCACTGGAGCCCTTATGTGCTTCTGGGTCTTTGGAAAGAGGAAAGACTCAGGAGTCAAGCCAAAAGGAAGATCTGTTTAGTGCAGAGAATATTGTGATGGTCCAGTGCAATCACTTTGTAAAATGCCAGACCGGTCCTCTGGGTGCTTTCATAATCACATCAGTTGGCAGTTTAGTTAAAAACAAACACACCAAGTAATATACAGGCTCCATTTTCCTGCTTTGGATTTCTACTTCAGTTCTAACCTGTGTGTCTTGGCTCATTTCCACCTTCCTGCCATAGAGGCTGCAGTAGCGATTTCTGGACCCCTCAAACTGCCCAGTTCTGTTTTTAGGTCCACCCGGAGCCACACACCATGTGCAGAGAGAATCAGTACCTGGCCAAAAATCACTGCTGTGACATGTGCCAGCCAGGTGAGCTGCCGACCCTCGGGCCCCACTGTGGGACCCCTCTCGGTTTCCTGGCAGATGCAGACCCCACGTGTCAACTGTAGACTCGAGTCTCAAATGACCCCTGGGATGCTCCCCATCACTGCCCTGCAGTCAGAATGTTCTGGGTCCCCTCTCTGCCTAGCCAGGACTAGGGCTCCTATCTCTCCCACGTCCCCCACCAGACTATGAGGTCTAGAAGGGCCCGCGACTGTCATCTTTGAATCCCCTGCCCTAAACCCAGCCCGATCTGCTTTTGATAAATGTCTGACTCATTGAGCTGGCCAGGCCTGCTTCATTTTCTGATGTTTTCCAGGGAAGAAACTGATGAATGACTGCACAGAGTTCACCAACACAGAATGCCTTCCTTGCAAAAACGGCGAATTCCTAGACACTTGGAATATAGAGAGACACTGTCACCAGCACAAGTACTGCGACCCCAGTGCGTGGGCTGCTGGGGAAGGGGTGCATGGGAGTCAGGCTGACAGTCTAGCTTCTTCCCGACGATGCAGCCATTGCTTTTTTATACTCGGGGTCTGTTCTTGGTTGGAGTCTGGGGTGTGCCAGTTGTTAAATAATCTGATTATTATCCCTACTTGGAAGAGGATCTAATAAAAGCAGGAAGTGTGAGGGGCAGATCCCCTGGGCATGGCTGGTAAGGGGTCCCCATCCTTCCTGCATTCTCTGCTCAGACCTAGGGCTCCAGGTCCAGAGGGAAGGCACCTCAGAAACAGACACCACTTGCAGATGCCGTGAAGGTCTACATTGTACCAACAACGCCTGTGAAAGCTGCACCCAGCACACCCTGTGCTCCCCTGGCCTTGGAGTCAAGCAGGTTGGTAAGTGGCCTGTCTGGGAATTGGCTCTGCGGGCTGGAGAGAGGAGCTGAGGCTCAAGGTGAGGGATTGGGCAGTGGGCGCTCAGTCTTGCAGGTGGGGGGACCAACCTGCGTCGGTGTCTCCGCTTGGTGAGCAGGAAACGGAACCTTTCTTGTCCCGCCTCCAGCCATGGGTATCTGCCTTGGTCGGGCGGTGGGAGGGGCTGCGGCAGTCAGGGAGCTCTGTGCTGGGGGATGGCACTTGACACAGACAGTTCTTCCGGCCCTGCCTGTCCACTTGTTTCCTTGAGAGCCGGATGGGTGGTCCACTGTGTTGGTGAATGGAATGCCACCTCCTCCCTTCCAGCCACAGGGGTCTCTGATACCATCTGCGATCCATGCCCCGCTGGCTTCTTCTCCAATGTGTCATCTGCTTCGGAAAAGTGTCATCCTTGGACAAGGTACAAGGACTCATCCCTTGTGTTTGCTGCCCTAGGAGGGGTGTGGGACTACTTCCATTCTCTCTGGCCACCTGTCGTTCAGGCCCTGCTTCCCATGTCCATGTGCTTGTGCACCTAGAGAACTTCTAGAGTGGCCTCATAGCTGACCAAAGGGCCACTTTTCAGCTTTTTTTTTTTTTTTGCCTGCTCTGTCTTGGTAACAGACACTGCTGATCTCTTGATCTTCATGAAACTCCCTTCTTGGGGGCACCAGGACACCTCTCTTGCTTTCCTTACTCCTCCTCTGCTCCTCCTAACTGATTTCCTTGGCCTTTGTTCTAGGCTCTACTCCCCAGTCACTTTGCCTGCCTCCCCTGGGCACCTCATCCGTATCCATGGTTCCCAATCAACATTTCCTGTCTAGATCTGTCTTCTGGGTCCCAGATGGTCGTGTGCCACCACCGAGGGTCCACCTCCATGCAGTTGACCCACAGGCACCAAATGGACTCACTTGCCGGCCCCTGTCACCCTCTGGGAAGACACTCACTCGTATTTGGGCACCTGAACCACGGTCCCTCCCTCGCCTCCAAGCCCAAATCAGTTACCAGGTCCTGTCTATCTAGCTTCCAAATGCTTTGGAATTCCTCCTAACACTCTCCAGCAGTCATCACTGTGGTCTGGAAGGTGCCTTCACCTCCTCACCAGCCTCCCTGCCTCTGGTCTCTCCTCTTCAGCTGTGTCCGTATCCTTTTGCCGAAGTGAGTTCTCTACAGTTTACTTCAGATCATGGTGCTCCCTATTTACGGTGCTTCATGGCTCTCTATGCCTTTAGGATGAAATGCAGAGTCCTCCACTTGCTCCCCAGACTTGCAGCTCCATTTCCTGACTTTTCCCCACATGCTACTTGCAATGCCCTCAACAGGCTGTTCGTTCTCTTGCATCAGACTCTCTTGCCTGCAGTACCCTTCAGCACCTGCCCAGTTACTCTGTGCGTTTAATTTTATTTTTAATTTTATTTTTTTATTATTTTTATTAAATGTTTTTTTTAAATTTATTTTTGAAAGAGAGATAGAGACAGCATGAGCAGGGGAGGGTCAGATAGAGAGGGAGACACAGAATCCGAAGACAGGCTCCAGGCTCTGAGCCGTCAGCACAGAGCCCGACACAGGGCTCGAACCCACGAACCACGAGATCATGGTGGAGCCCAGATGTTCTCCACTGAGCAATTTTTCTCCCCAGGGGACACCTGGCAATATCTGGAGACATTTTGGTGGTCACAACTGACAAGGGGCTGCTACTGGCAACCAGTGGGTGGAGGCCAGGGGTGTCGCAGAGCATCCTACAGTGCACGGGACAGCCCCACAACAGAGAGTTATACGGCCCCAGGCGTCAGCAGTGCTGAGGCTGAGAAGCCCTGCCTTAAGCTGAACTCATCAGCCCTCTATTCCAGCCATTGTGGGCTTTGTCTCCCCTTCTCTGAACGGTTCCCCATTCACGTTGGCCTGTGTGACAAAGCATGGCACTCAGAGACTCTTCGATGATTCCTCCTCGAAGATGAGCAACAATTTTTCTCTGCCTCACGACTTCCCCGAGAACAGAGTCTGTGTCATTCCCATAATAACCAGCGTAGGGAATTGCACACCGCACGCGCTCAGTGAACTTGAACTCGTTGGTTTTGATGGTCTCCCTCCGGGGTTGGAAATGTTACGGTTGGGGAAATGTTATGTCTCTCTCTCTCCGTGTGCGTCTGTGTGTGCGCGCGTGCACGCACCTGCCTGTGCACAGATGTGAGGCCAAAGGCCTCGTAGAGCTTCAGCCGGGGACCAACAGAACGGATGTCGTCTGCGGTGAGTCTCAGAGATGGCGCTCCGGCAGCGGGCCGGGAAGTGGGGAGCTGACGGGGACGCAGGGCCACGCAGAGACAGCTGGTGTGGAAAGAGGCAGGTGAAGTGAGAGGAGGCAGTTTGGGGTTGCCGCGTCCCAGCTTTGCCACTTACCTGGGGAGCCTGGGCGAGTCCCCTCCCCACTCTGGGCTGCAGTTTCTTCATCTGCGAAATGGGATGATAACAGCATCTCCCTTTGTAGGCTGGGTAAGTGCCTGGCATGGGCCTCGGTTTCGATTTTAGAACGGGGAGAGGTTGGCCTACACAGGTCACAGGCTCAAATAGCTGCAGGTCATGTTAATGAGTGAAAGAGTCACCGGCAAGAAAAATACACTCTGTTTTTTCTAAAGACCCACTTTCCTCTCAGCAGGGCTGGGACTGGAGCGAGGTGAGCGAGGCCCTTGCCCTGGACACAGTATTTAAGGGGCGGGCTGAAAATGCAGTAATCAAGATAAATAACACCAGATACATTTAAGAAAAGATCAAAGCTAATGTAAAAAAAAAAAAAAAGTCCAGAAAGAACCAAGTATCAACATTTACATAAAAGCATGACCCAACCCGGCCTCACTTGCCTCGGCCTAATCCCAGCCCTGGCTCCAATAAAACTTTATTTAAAAAACAGACATCTGCCAATGCCTGGCTGGCTCAGTTGGTAGAGCATGTGACCTCTTGATTTCAGGGTCGTGAGCTCAAGCCCCATGTTGGGCATGGAGCCTGCTCAATTAAAAAAAATAAAATAAAATAAAAATAAAAAACAGACAGCCGGCCTGTGGGCCATAGCTTGTTGATATGATTTTCCAAAACATGACATTAAAACATTACTTTTCTTGATTCCTGAGTTTTTTTGGTGTCCCCTTAAATTTTGTTGCAAGGTGAATGCCTGACTTGCTTTTCCCTAGTTCCTGCCATGCATCTTGCTCTTTTCATTTTCCTATTTAGGATAGAGACTTCAGTACCAGAAATACTTTACTTTCTCCTCCATTCTTCTATAACAAAGGCAGCAGTGCAGACATCGATGTTGATGGGTGTCGGCATCGGGCATGGAGTAGGGAGGGACGGGGTGTGTGGGGAGCCGGTGGAGACCGCTGTCGTCACTCAGTGCTGGTGGCCCACTGTGGCTGGATCTTCCAAGCTTCTAAGAGAAACCAGATATCCTGAGTTTAAATACGCAATCTCCCACTTTAAAGAGCTGGCAAATATTTCGAGAATTTTTTTTTCCCTGGTGTGCTGGTCACACTAAACACATCTGGCCACATTTTATCGGGGTTTGACTCCTGTGATATAGCTGAGCTCAGACGTTGAAGGATGTCAGAGTCCAGCAAGGTATAGAGCAGCTTCAGGCATGGGGATAGGGGGCCGCCGCAGGTGGGAGGCTGTCACTGAAGTCTTGGTTTCTCCAGGTCTCCAGGACCGGGTAAGAGCCCTGGTGGTGATCCCCATCACAATGGTGATTCTGCTTGCTGTCCTGTTGGTGTCTGCCTATATCAGTGAGTCCCCAGGTGGGGAGGTGACGAGGGAAGGGGGGAGAACTGGCCACCTGTTTCCTGATTGGCTTTGCCAACTCCCCATCCCATTTCTCTCTCTTTCTCTCTCTAGGAAAGGTGACCAAGGGGCCAGGGAATAAGGTAGGTCAACCCTGGGAACCGGCTCAGGGTTTTGGCAAATTGGAAAGAAAGCCTGACTCATTGTTGCCTCTATGGCAGTGACATGGGTTCTGGGTCTGCCCCTGTGGCCAGTGAGGAGGCAGCAGGATTGGCTCTTCTCCCTCCACCCCCTACCCCGGCCCCCAGAGCCCTGCCCAAGGGCTCTTCCCATTCGCTCCCCTGTGCCACCAATGTCTGGCATCTCCGGAGCTCACCTTCCCATGGAGCAGCCCTGGCACCATTCGTAAAATCTGACATTTGCTGTTCTTTTCCCCATTTGATATGTGGGGAACCGCGTCTCCTGGGCCTTGGTCAGTGGTCATGGGGTGGGCGCTGGGAGGGGCTCCTTGGATCCAGTCTCCCACTCTGGAAGTCTCTTGACCCTCTCTGTGTAGCCAGCAGGGGTCAGGAGGCACCCATTGAATCAACACTGACCCTCCCTTTGGGAAAGGGGAGGGGGCTTGTGTGTGGGTGGGTGGGGTCCCCTTCTGAGGGATGGGCTCCTTGGAGGGGTTCCCGGGGGGTGACCTCCCGCCTTGGCTCCGCAGGTCATCCAGCCGGAGGAAGTTAAGTGTCAGGACCCCGTGGAGGACCTGGAGGACACTTCTGTTCCCCTCTACTCCATTTCTCCGGTGCAGGAGACCTTACAGGGGTGCCAGCCGGTCACCCAGGAGGACGGCAAAGAGAGCCGCATCTCTGTGCAGGAGAGAGTATGAGGCGGGGTGTGCCTGCGAGTGTGGCAGCATGGGAAGACAGGCACGTGCAGGAGAGCGTGGAGCTGCTGGTGCTGCAGAGTGAGGGTGCGGGGCACCCCCGGCCTGCACCCCTGTGGTGCAGACACAGAGCCTTCCACCCCAGCCCTGGAGCCCATTCAGTCTCCCGACTTGCTTTTAAAGGCAGAGGCAAAACTTTGGTGGGGGGGGTGGGGCCCAGAGTAACATCCACCAAATCCTCCAGTGCCCAGAGGCGTGTCATGGTGGTTTCCACAAGCCCAGGGACACATAGCCACGAATATCCATTGCAGTGTTGTTTGTGACAGTGGACAACTGGAAGCCATTTAGCTGGCCAGCAGCAGGGGACTGGCTAAAGGAAATCGTAATATATTTTATACAATATCTCAAAAGCACTGTTGTGAAAAAAAAAAAAAAGCAAGTTGCAGAATGATGGGTACGAAAACATTTCTTTTAAAAACACCCCCCCCAGACGGTATGAGATATCATCTATGGGTATGTGTATACACATAACATATCAGTGTACACGTAGGTATAGCAAGTGTTCAGAACGATACACAGAAGACACACAGCTCTGAGAGTTGTAACGTCTGGGTTGGGGAAGAAGGGCTGGGAAAGGGTTAAAGGAAGATTTGGCTTTTTTTCTCCCCCAAATGGAGAGGGAGTTCATATAATGCTTATGTAATTAAATAGTCATCAAACATGTATCAGGGAAAACGGGGGTGGAAGTGCTAGATGACATGAGCTGTTTCACTTGCTGTCAGGCTCACAGAATTAGGGCACTTTCTGAGGATAATAAGAATGTCCCCAGGCTGCTGTCCTTCCAGGGAAGTTTCTGGAACTTCCCTGTGTGCTCACATTTGGCATTGTGTTTGCAAAGCACTCTCTTCATTTTATTTATGTTCATAAAAAACACAGCCTCGAGGGCAGTCAGGGTTCCACCCCCCCTCCCTCTTGAACAGAGGTGAAAATGGAAGCCCAGAGAGGTGAAGTGACTTGCCTGTGGTCACACAGCAATTCTTAGCGGTGCCACTCAGAGCTCCCCACTCTTGGTCCTGTGCTGCTGCTTCCAGATCTTCCTGCTCTCTGGAACCTACGTCTGTAGCGCCTTCCTGGGTTGCTCCTGGGCCTCCTACTTCCTTCTGACCTCCCAACTGCTATGGGAGCTGCTGCTTCTTGGTCAGATGGTGCCCCCTTCCCCCCCCCCCCCCCCCCCCCAGCTGTATCTGAGGATAAAAATAAACCATCCTGTTCTCTTTTCCTGCTGTGCCAACTGAGGGGGAGCCTAGCCAGGAGGAGCAGCAGATGGAGTGGGAGCAGAGGGGAGGGGAGGGGAGGAAGGTTGGAGGACATGGAGAGGGAAGAGCCATGCGAAGTCCCTGCACAAAGATTCCTGGCGAGAATGACACCGAGCTGGTTTAACCCGCTGGTTTAACCCAGGGATCGCAACCTTTCCCCCAACAAAAGCTGCTTTGGATTTCCCCAGTGTGTCCTGCCGGCTGGAAGGGGGGGTGGGCAGACAGGGCTTGTCCTGGACGGAGACTGTGAGGGCAGCTGCAAGCCAAGCGAGGGGCACCTGGCTGGGCAGGCTTCCCAGAAGAGCTTTGAGAACAATTTAGATGCACCAGGTGGAGCCGTTTGGTTTGGAAAGCGGAACAAAGTGGTGGTGTCGTGGGATGGGGGGAGGGGAGCTTTGGGACCTCACCCTTATTCTCTACCTAGAGTCTGAGGACCAGTGTCACTCACTTCTGTGCATGGCAGTATGGTGGCGAGAGGCAAGAGACCCTCCTCTTTCACCTCCTGTCTATGTGACCTTGGGCGTGTCATTTCCGTCTCTGACCGGCTCAGTTCCCTTAACTGGCAAATGGAGATCATAGATAGATGGTGTTGAGTCTTCTTCGTTTTCTCCTGGGTCAGAGGTTTTCAATCTTGAACATGTGTCAGAACCACCTTATCAAAACAAGACTTATTAAAACATTCCTGGGCCCCACTCCGCCCAGAGTAAGCCCGGGATGGAGCTCAGGAATGTGCGTTTCTAACAAGTTCCCTAGGTGATGCTGCTGCTGCTGGTCCAGGAACCACACTGTGAGAACTACCACCCTCCCTCGGCTCCCGATTTCCAGATGAGCTTGGGTTTCCTATTACAAGCACTGGAGATGGATTGCCTTGGGGCTTCCCCTGGTATTTGGTGCAGGTGTGCGGTGGGTCAGATCTACGCAGGGGAGTTAATGACCCAGAATACTCTCCACTAAAAAGGAATGAAAGGTGGAGGGTAGATGCCCCAGCCTCCTTGCCCTTGGGAGGGACAAGTCTGAAGGCCGGTGTAGGTTCCCTAGGGGGCTCTGGCCCCCGGTGCCCCTCTGCTATTGGCTCGCTTCCCTCCCCTGTCTCACTTCCCCACTCCTCCACTGGTGCTTCTTGAGTTCGACCCCCGAATAAACTACCTGCATTCCTTCCTTGCCACAGAGTCTGTTTCTGGGAGAGGTTCCCCCCTAAGAGCCAGCAGAACTCCTGCTCGAGAAGGTATAATTTTGTGTATTTTAGCGTCCCTGACAAAGGGAAGGGGTTCTTGGCAGCTGTATCGAGTTCCGGGTTCTAAATGGAGTTCAGCCAGAAACTTTCTATGTGACCTTGGGAAAGCTACTCTCTGCTTCTGGAAATGTTCCCTCCCGATGTGTGGTGAAGGGCTGGGGCCCTAGGAGTTCTGAGGGTCCCACCAGTTCTAAAAATACATGAAGAAGGTCAACCCGCGGTAGGAGCCGCTCTGGCCTGTGCTTGGAGGAGGGTGGGTGTGAGGCACGTATCAGCCAGAAGGTGGCGCCAACGTAACGCGCTAAGACCCCGGCGGCCGGTTTTTTGCGGACTTTTCAAGCTGCATCCCAGCCTCACTTTGGAGAAGAGAGGCCTTTCCTCTCCTACGGCCCCATAGGCCTGAGCCTCCTGCAACCTGTATTCTGCAACTTCATCCGTTGCCCAGTGGAGGCCTCCCTCTCCACTGCTTCCTCCACTTAACGAGCATTAACTGCATTCTCACTGTAGGCCCCAGCTAGGGTTGTGCTCAGTGACCCTAAGAGCCTGCATGGATGGAGTGCTCACTATGTACACATAGGCACAACACTAAGAGCGTTCGATGCATCGTCTTAGTATGTAAGGCAACCCTACATAATGCACAGCCTCATACCCCATTTTACAGATGAGGCTCAGAGACAAAATGACGTGCTAAGGTCTGAGGAGTTAGAGTTAGAGCTGGGATTTGGGCTTAACTAGGCTGACCCAAAGCCTGTGGGTTTTGATCCTGCACAGCGGCTGTAGAGTGAGGCAGGATCAGGACGGCGGAGACTATGGCAAAGTGGGGAGGCTCTGCCTATCTTTGGGGGATGGCATCGATCAGTCCTTTCCAACGTTGCCCTGTAGGAAGGGGAGGCGTATATCGCGGAGAACCCAGATTTCCATGTGAATCCTCCCAATGTTGAAATGCTACCAATTCCAAGTATTGAGGACCCAAGAAAGCATGTCACAGAGGATCAGAATTTAAAACAGACTGGGAATGACATCGTGCCTGATCCTTTTATTTCATATATATGGAAACTGAGGCCCTGGGAAGGTCCAGAACCGAGTTAGGCCAAGTGTTATCGGCAGCCAGGGAGCTCCTGGGGGCTCAGGCTCCGCCAACATCTAAGGTATTGAAGCTCTAGGACCGAGGGAATTGCCTTGGGACTGGGGCTAAGCTGGGTGTGTGTGTCCTTTTAATTCTGTGATACACCCCGCCTGGCAGCACTGCATCTCNTTGTCTTGGAGGCTGGGGGCCTGGGGGCCTCGGGGAGGCTCCTCTGAGACCCTTGGCACCGTTAAGGGAGAGGGGCTCTGGGAGGGCCCCGCGGGGGTCAGCGAGCAGATTCTGCCCAGACAGATGGGGCCACTAGGAGGCGAATCGCACGTCCCTTCCTACCCCCCCTTTCTGTCCCTGGGGCTCTCTGCCTCTCTCCCTGCAGACTGGCTCGTCTCGCTGGGCTTACGCACCCAGCTACTTCCAGCCTCTGGCTCCCTCCAGGGCTCTGCCCACCCTGCCCGCAGTTGCTGCCCATCCCTCCACCCCCCCTCCGTGGTCTGCCTCCTCCCTGCCCACCCACCTCCTTCCTTCTCCTGGCAATTCCATCTCCCCTCGTTCTCTTTCAAACAAGTGTTGTTTTGGCTAATTATGACAATCATACCTGCGCATTGCACCGCCCCCATCTAAGCAATAAACAGGAAAATAAGACCACCTGTGAGCCTCGCCACCACCCCCACCAGCCACAAGTTACAGGTCCTTCCAGACTCGTTTTCTGTGCCAAAAATATCTCTTTAACCTGGGCTATTATTACCTACACTGTGTTGTAAGCGGCCTTCTTTGCCTAGCGGTATACAGTGGGCGTCTCTCCGTGCCGATAAATATAGATCGGCAACGTGCTTTTTAAGTGCTGCATAGGATTCCATGCAGGGCTGAGCCCGATTCACCTAAGGAGTCCATAATGGATGGACTTTTACTTACGTGGCTTCTCTCTTTCCTTTTCCTCTTGAGCCCCTACCTGTCTCCCCCTTTGCCTCCCCTCTTTCTGTCCACCCCTCCTCTCCCGTCTTCATCTCCAGGGTCCCACTCTCCTTTCTCTTCTCCTGCCCCCCATTCCCTCCAAGCCCTCACCCGGTGGAGGGGCGGGGGGGGGATCGGCTGTGTTTAATACCTGCTCCCCCATGTCAGACTTGCGCTGGCTCATTAGTGCGCCTGTCCCCCCAAGTGCGGCAGGCAGGAGCCACAGTGGCAGCGGAGAGGCCTAATTGAATGTAACTAATTATTCACTCCCTTAAATGGGCCTGGGAGGGACAGAATTACTCACTCTGAACTGGGGAGACAGGGAACTGGCCGGCTGGCAAACAAATCCCGCGGCCTGTGGAGCCAGCTCTCCGTGGAATACTAATTAGGCAGGAGCGACGGGTACACGGAAACAGAGAGCCTCTGGTGTCCCCCTTCCCCCAGAAACTGAGGCAGAGCTTGTGTGATTACAACCCTGGACCTCAGGGAAGGGTTAATGTGAGGAGGGGGCTNAAGGTGGTGAGACATCTCAGTCCCACCCAAAGCTGAGGGGGCAGGCTGGCTCTCAGGAAGGCCCCCTCGACGCCCCAGCACCACCAGGGCCAGACCCTCTGCTAGAGCCTGAAGCCCACCATCCTCACCGCGGCAAGTGTGCCTGGCAGCCTCCTCATCTCCAACAAGGGAAACCGGTTCAGAGAGGGGAGGGGTTCGTCCTGGCTCAGAGCCAGCGTGGGGACAGAGCTGGGGCCTGTCCCGTCCAGCTACACAGCTCCAGGTCCTAACCGCTGGAACGACCCAGGCCCCCTCCCTGACTGATTACATAAAATGTCTGTGGGCTGGGGGTGTGAGGCTGGTAGTTTAGGCATCGGTATTTTTTTTTTCAGAGCTTCCTGGTGATTCTAACATTTGTCCAGGAACTGAAAACCACTGGCTCTGACCTTAGTTCACTGCTGGAGTCTCTGCTGGGTATTTTTGAATTTTTGTGAATTTTTGCCGTTTGTGGCTTCCCTTCCTTTATTCACTTCTGTCTTAATCATCCTGCTGGGTCCCCATGACCTCCAAGCCTTAGCCATACCTGTCGCCTGGCTTCCTGAACCCCGGAGCAGGAAGGAGGGGGGAAGGAGGGACTGTGTGGCTTGGGCTGATAGAGGTGACTTGCATCAGGGAGGAAGGAGAGGGGACAGGACCCGAATGTGGCCCCAGGGCGCTTTAAGCTGCGCTATTCCGGGCTGTTCCTGGGGATCAGAAATGAGAGGTCAGTTAGGGATTGTGCAGAAATGGAAAGAGGGGCAAATCAAGCTGTGCAGAGATGCAGAAAGAGGCGAGTGTGCCTGCACAAGTGCGTGTGTGTGCGTGTGCACGCGCGGACACAGTAATCATGATTCTGCTACCACTTGTATGCCAGGCACCTCTCACATAGCGTGTTATTTGATCCTGACGACAGCCCTTGGGAAGAATATTACATATCCTCACAGCTGAACAAGGTGAGGCTCAGAAAGGTTGAGTCAGTGGGCCAAGCGAACACAGGACAACCAGTATCCAGTTTCTGGCTCTTCTGGATTCCAAATCCCACGTTCTTCCGCGCTGCTGCGATTTTGCCATTGCGTTTGTAATCTCTTTCTAGCAGGTGTTGGTGTGGGCGTGCTACTATTCTTCGTGTGTGTGCGTGCTTGTTAGATGTGTGAGTGTGTGTGCGCTCTCCCTTCTGCAAGGGGCTAGCTGTCAACAAGCTTCCCACTCCATCCTAGCACAGCGCCTCCTGCTGACCAGTGGGGGGGGCCGCTCCTGCTTCTTGGCCCCTCTTCCCTCAGTCAGTTCCAGCTCAGGGCTCAGTGGGGGAGGCCTCCCCTGGTGGCAGGAGCCGGGGAGAACCCTGTTCGTTCTAGGGCATGGACGGTCCCCCTCTCCCATGCTTTCCCGCTGCCCCTCACCCCTAGGTGGCAGGGAGAGAGATGGACGGCACACACTCACCCCTCTCCCCCCCCTCCCGCTCTCCCTGAGTGCGGGACACTCCGTGGGAGCTTCATAGAGGGGCAGCAAATTTATGAGCCCAACACAGATTCCCCAATCACCTCGCTGGGCAATCCATCTTTCTGGAGCCGGGGACGAAATGAAATTATTGTGAAATAAATCTGTATAGATGATGGAGGTGCTGATGGGGGCGGGGGCGGCAAGGAGGGAGAGGGGCAGAAGAAGCTGGGGGGCAGGTGGGGGGTCATCGGTGGCCACTCCCCCTTGGCTGAGGCCCAGAGAAAGGACTCTGCTGACTTTCCTCCCTTTGAAATCTTTGGCTGGGGGAGGGGGCAGTGTTCCGTTTATGCCTCCAACTCTTCCTTGAACCCCCTGCCTGATAGGATATGGGGCTGGATGCGGGACCCTAGGACTTGTGGTTGGGTCCTAAGTCACCCACATTTCCTGACTCCCAGAGTCAGATAAAGGGGCAGGCAAACTGAACTGGACGTCTGGATGGGGGGGGGAAGAGAGGGGAGGAATTGGGCCCAGGTTGAGGGGGTGGGGTCCAAAGTTAGGGTAGGATACCTCTCATGATGACCAATCAGAAGGGTCCTGGGGGGATTGGGTCCTTGGAGGCTCCCTGCTGAGCCACGTGTTGGCTCTTTAGTGTCTGGGAAGGAGCCAGGGAAGGGACCAAGCAGTGCGTTGAGGCCACTTGGAGGCGACACCTATTTGCCGACATGTTGGAAGTAGTTCAGTACTTCAACGTTCTCTGCAGCAGGACTGGTGTGTTTCACCTGAAAGTCGGTCTTGGCACAGGGCAAGGGTTGGGGCAGCGGGTCCCGGGGGCTCTGGTGCCCCCTTTTCCCTCCCTTTTGGCCAGCAGTGTCTGGTCCCCCCATCCCCCGCCCCAAAGACCTTGCATGACCTCTGGGCTTTAGGCCCAGCGAATCAGTGCTGAAGGGCACACAGGGACTTGCCAAGCCTGGAGGGCCTTCCCGCCTCCTGCTCCCAGCTCTCCGGGGACCCCCATCCACCCTGAGCACTGGGCTGGACGGGGACGCAGCCAGCCAGCCGGCTGGGATGTGATCATTCGCTTCCTGAGCAAGGCCAGCCCTAGCCAGAGGGAAACAATGAGGGCTGAGAGCCTGCTGGGGTCACCCAGGACAGCTCTCCCTGCCCCCC
>NW_027527548.1:1838493-1851703 GCF_008692635.1 Crocuta crocuta | reverse complement strand
ACACGGGAGCGAGGTGGGGGGGCAGCCAGACACAGACTCGCTCTGGAAATGAGATTTGCCTTGTTATCTGTGCTGGCTCAGGCCGAGGGCCTTGGGCAGTAACTAACCCGTCCACAGAGTGAAGAGGTGGGGAGGGGTGGGGGGAGCTGAAATAGGCTGGAACGGATAGGGTACCTGCCCGAGCGTGCGTGTGCACGCATGTATGTGTGCACGTGTGCGCACGTGCACCTGGGTGGTATGTATTTGTGTGCTTTTGTCTCCAAAAGTGTGTGTGTATTTTCCTGGTTAGTGTGGAATCCCTTTAACAGAATGTGTGTAAGTGCTTTGCTTCCTGCCCTTGTGTGTTGATATTTCTGTGTGTGTGAGTGTGTGTGTGTGTGCTCACGCATGTGTGCACCCACGTGCTCCCGGGCGCTTTGTGTGTACACGCCCTCATCATGCTCCAGCCCCAGACACAGCCTAAGGGACAGAGCCTGGAGGGCCAGGCATGCAGGGGGCCGTGTGGGGTGAACCGGGCCCTCGAGGTCGCACGGGCCTGGCAGGGGACAAACGGACAATCAGCTGAGAGGCCGCCTGAGTGCTGGCTGATTGAGGAAGGGGATTGAGGGAGGAGGCTTGCCGGGCCCTGCAGGGGTGGGGGCGCCTGGCGTCCTGATTAGAGCGCAGGTGCAGCCGGCTCACCTCAGCCCCAGGCCAGGAGTGGCCGGGGTGGGGGGCCAGAGGTGAAGGCCCAGGGACGGGGTAGGATGAACTTCAGCAGAGCCTGGGGAGTGAGGACCTTGAGGGGAGGGGACAGGGATCTCAGGGGAGGAGGGAACAGTCTGTACAGAGCAGATGTCACCATCGCCCCAGCAGCTGCCACCTCCCCAGAGCTCGTGATGGGCCAGGCCACAGGCTCAGCACTGTCACCTAATCCTCATAACATCAGGTGGGCTCTTCATTAGCCAGGTTACCAAATGAAGAAACATGCCCAGAGAGGTGAGGGGACTTGCCTGAGACAGCACAGCTACTAACCCAGGTCAACTTGACTTTAGGGCCCTCTCTTTTTTTTTTTTTTTGAGAGGGGGGGCACAAGTGAGCAAAGGGGGAGAGAGAGAGAGAGACAGAGAGAGAGAGAGAGAGAGAGAGAAGCGAGGCTCATTGAAGCAGGGCTTGAGTTCATGAACTGTAAGATCATGACCTGAGCCGAAGTTAGATGCTTAACCAACTGAGCCACCCAGGTGTCCCTGGGGCCCTCTTTTTAACCATTATGCCACTGAGCCACCCCTGAGGCTTTTGCTGTGTCACCTGCAGGGAGAAGTTACAGGGGACAGATTGCAGGGATAGAAAAAGGGAGACTTAGGAATCAACCTGATCAGCAAAGCAGACTGACTGGGACGTTGTGAAATGCCCATCACCGGGGGTATGCAAGGGGTGGCTTGCTGACGAAGGGCTTCTTGCAAGATAGGAAATTGGCTTCCATTTTCTCTGTCACTAAAATATGGACTTGAGTCAGAGCTCCTGGGTTTGAATCCCAGCCCCACTGTTCCCTTACTGTGTGACCTTGGGTAGTTTGCTAGTCCTCTCTGTGCTTCAGTTTTCTCAAGTGTAAAATGGAGGGGTATGAGGTTTGAATGGGTGATGCATGTAAAGTGCTTAGAACAGTGCCTGGCACATAGTAAGCACTCAGGAAACTCTAGCATCGTAGCGTCTGGGGCAGAGTGGGAACGGATGGGTGGGCGTGGAGGGTCAGACATGGCTGGCGGGAGGCATGAGACTAGAGGTGAGCAGAAAGCAAGGTGGAATGTAGGTATCAGCTCTGAGGCGTGAAGGGGGTGCAGGTGACCCTCTGAAATCTCTAGGCTCAGTCTCCTCTGCTTTAGTCTAGACCTCACATGTCCCTCCTGGCCAGTGTTCCTCCCTTCTTCCTGTCTCGTCTGTCTTCCTCCCTCGTTGATCTGACTCCGTCACTGCCCTCATCCACAGCCCTCCATGGCTCCCCTTTGCCCGTAGAGGTGATTCCCAAATGCACCAGGAGACCCTGGGAAGTTGAGGGACAACATTAGGTGGTACATGATCTGGTGTCCCCTGGGGACTCCCCAGTTCTCTTTCAATGCCAAGGAGGACATGTCAGTTTGGGGGTGGTTTGTCTTTCACACTTCACGCCACAGCAAGATCAGGCTCGGAGCCACGGGCAAACAACTGCATCTGGTTAGACTTCAGTAACAAGATGTATGTTAAAGCTAGATTTCTCCAACCATTTCCTCCTTCTCAAGACCCCTTCTCCTCTCGGCTCCTCACTCCACCCTCTCTTCGCTGCCTCCTCCTCACCGGCTGCCCCTCCCCAGTCTCCTGCTTTGGCTTCTCCTCTGCAGCTGGCCCTCTAGAGCTGGTGTGTCCGTGGGTTCCACTTGCGGCCTCTTCTTGTCTGGGACTCTCTCCAGTCCCGTGGCCTTAAACACCACCCGTGATGCCCAGATGCGTCTCTCCAGACTCAGAAATTTTCAGCTGCCTTCTTGACATCGCCATGCAGGTGACAACAGGTGTCTCTCCTTAGAAGCCCAAAGTAGAGCCTTGAGGTAGCCAGCAGCTCTGCGTCCCCTCCCGCCGGCTGTTGCAGGAGGGCGGGAGATGGCGGCACACCAAGGAGATACCCTTGATGCCCTCTCTGGCCTGCTGCCCTATCCAATCCACCGGCCATGCCTGTCATCGTCACCGGCGAAACACGTTCTAAAATAGCCACTTCTCTTTCTTGCTTCTTGCTCTGGCCTGAGCTGTCATCACCCTTTCCCTGCACGTTGGAGTAATCTCCCCATTGGCCTCACTGCTTACACCTTGCACCCCTGCAATCCACCCCACGGTAGCCGGCGCGGCTTTTACAAACATTAATCAGAGGGGGGCACCTGGGTGTCTCAGTCGGTTAGGCGTTCGATTTCGGCTCAGGTCATGGTCTCACGGTTCACAAGTTCGAGCCCCTCGTCAGGCTCTGTGCTGTCAGTGTGGAGCCTGCTTCGGATCCTCTGACCCCTTCTCTCTGTCTGCCCCTCCCCTGATCCCACTCTCTCTCTCTCAAATAAACGTTGGAGGAAAAAAAACCCCATTAATTAGATTATATCACTCCATGGTTTTAAAGTCTCAAAGGGCATTTTCTGTGCTTACAGCAAATTCAAGCCCTTTGCTCTGGTTTACAAGGCCCCACGTGACTGGGGTCTTTTGTATGTTTGTCCCTCTTCATCCCATCTGATCGTCCCTCTTGACCTCTCTGTTCCAGTCACATGCACCTCAGTTTCACCTTATTCTCTCATCCAGAATTCTCTTCCCCTTGATCTTTGCATGCCTGGTGCCTTCTCTTTCCCTCTAGCTATCTGCTTGAGGGCCACCTCCTCAGAGAGGCCCTCCCGGACCATCCAAGGGCACAATTACCCCCACACATGACCACGTAAGCCCATTCTCTGCAGAGCAGGACATTTTTTATTTATTTCCTTTGTTTGGTTTTTGCTTTTCTCCGTATCACTATCAACCAGGAACTTTAGTTAACAGGAAGTTTAGTAGGAACTTCGCCTGTCTGGTTCATGGCTGTATTCCCCAGTGTCAAGAGTGGTACCTTGACACTCTTGTTTGTCGAAGGAATTAATGGATTGTATTTATTTTTACAATCACTTTTGGTTTATGACATCTGTGACTGGTTTTTCCATTTTATTTTATTATTTTTAATGTTTATTTTATTTTTGAGAGAGAGAGAAGGAGTGGGGAAGGTGCAGAGAGAGAGGAAGACAAGGATCCGAAGCAGGCGGCTAGGAGTTGACAGCAGAGAGCCTCATGAGGGGTTCTAACCCATGAACCTAGACATCATGACCCAAGCCAAAGTCAAAAGTGGCATGCTCAACCGACTGAGCCACTGAGGAGTCCCCTGTCTCCACCCCCCCCATCGTATTTATTTATTTATTATGTTTGTTCATTTTTGCGACAGAGACAGAACACGAGTGGTGGAGGGGCGGAGACGGAGAGGGAGACACAGAATCTGAAACAGGCTCCAGGACGTGGGGCTCGAACTCGGAAACGGTGAGATCAAGACCTGAGCCCAAGTCGGACACTTAACTGACTGAGCCACCCAGGCGCCCCTGTTTTTTTTGAATTTAGATGGTGACATAAACTTTCCTTTTATGATAAAAAAGTATCTGATAAGAGACTTGTATCCAAAATACATAAAGAACTCTTACAACTTAACCGTAAGGGACAACTACCACAATTTAAAAATGGGCAAAGGACTTAAAGAGATATTTCTCCAAAGATGACATACAAATGGCCAATGAGCACATGAAAAGATGCTCAACATCATCAATCATCAGGGAAATGCAAATCAAACCACAATGAGCTACCACTTCACACCCATTAGAATTTAGCTGCAGGATGGCTGAGATGAAAAAGACAGACAATAACAAGTGTTGACAAGGAAGCAGAAAAATTGGAATGCTCATACATTGCCCATGAAATTGTCAAACGGTGCAGTTACTTTGGAAGCCATTGGGCAGTTCTCCTTCTTCAACAAGTTAAACATGGGGTTACCATGGGACCCAGCAATTCCTCCCCTAGCTGTATACCCAAGAGAATTAAAAACATACATTGGCAGAAAATCTTGCACATGAATGTTGGTAGCAGTGTTACTTGAAAGAGCCCCAAAGTGGAAACAACTGAAATCCATTAACTGACAAATGAATGGACAAAGTGTGCTGTATCCATACACTGGAATATTATCCGGCAATGAAAAAAGATGAAGTCCTGATGCATGTGACAATGTGGACGAATCTTGAAACCTGTTTGCTAATTGAAAAAAGCCAGTCAGAAAAGGCCACATCCTGTATGATTCCATTCATATGAATTATCCAGAATAGGTGAATAGAAGCAGAAAACAGATTAGCAGGGGCACGGAATGGGGAGTAACCGATAATGGATACCGGATTTCTTTTGCGGATGTTGAATGGGTTCTGATATCAGAAGGCAGTGATGGATGTCCAGCTCTCTGAATATGCCGAAAACCACTTTAAAAGGTGGATTTTATGCCATGTGAATGATTACTCAAAACTATTGTTTAATTAAAAACATTTAAAAATATTTTTTAGAGAGAGAGGGAGAGAGGGAAAGAGGGGGATAGGGACAGAGAGAGAGAGGGAGGGAGGAAGGGAGAAAGAATCTCAGGCAGGCTCCACACTCAGTGCTTGATCCCACGTCCCACGACCTTGGGATTGTGACCTGAGCCAAAATCAAGAGTCACACACTTGTCTGAGCCACCCGGGCACTCCAAAACTATTAATTAAAAAATAAAGCAAAAAATAAAAAATGAAAGCAACCATGGGAAGAAAAAATCCAACAGTAGGGCGGACACACATGGATCTCTGGCAAAAGCACGGAACAGTGATTGAAGTTGGCTTAGAGGCTTAACAAGGATAAAGTCTAGACATTTCAGTTTAACATTCAAGGCTTAACTCCAGCTTCGTACGCTGCTCTTCTCCTTAATCCAGCCACATCAGGCTGCTCCCTATTTCTGACACACTTAGGAATCTTTCAAGCTGCTTGGTCTTTGCACATCTTGACCCTTGGCTGGGACGTCCTCACACCTCTTCTCTACCTGGTTTAATTCGGTCCAGTCAGTATTGGTGGGACAGGTGATCAGGCACATGCCAGGCACTGTGCCTGGTGCTGGCAATAGATAACGCTGCAGAGGATCAGGACAGATACAGTCTGGGCCCTGGGCTGGTTCCCACACGGGACCACAGAGACCGAGGAGTATCTGGCAACAGCCAGGCTGGAAGGAGGCTCTGGGAAGCCCGGAGCACAGCGGCTGCAGGAATACAGTGGCAGAAACGTAACACGGCCTAATAGCCCCCAGAGGGGACAAAGAGGGACATTTCAGCTGAGGAGTCAGCCAGGCAAAGAATAAGAGGAAGAGGGCGGCGGGCGGAAGGAACAGTTGAGAGGAGGTCTGAAGCCAGGGCACGGCAGGTGGGCGGAGTCAGCGGGAGGTGGGCGTGGCTGGAGTGTCCTGGGAAATGGGGCGTGGCAAGAGATGGTCCTACCGAGAGAGCGGGGCCCTTCTAGGCCGCGCCCCAGACGCTGCACTTCTAATTTCGGATTCCGCAAGACACAACAGGACGGGCAGTTTTCTCAAATCGCTGATCACCCCTGCCGTGACACATCCATCTGCTTATTGTCTCTCCCCCTGCTGGAAAGGACGCGGACTCTGGGCTGTTCGCTGCTGTGTCCCCAGCAGCTGGAACAGTGCCTGGCTCATGTAGTCACTCAATAAATACTTACTGAATACACGAGTTTACGTGCCTGTCTCCTCTGCTTGGCTGAGTTATTTAAAGTAAGGAGGGGGGGTGGAGAATGGATTCCTCAGTGTGTTCTCAGGGCCTAACACAGAGCTTGGCATGTACATTAATACCTATTTAAAGAAGTCAGTGAATGAATGAATGCCTCCCACTCCCCAACATGGGCTACACATTCCTGAAGAGCAGGGACTGCCCGATTTATATCTCCAGTGCCCGATACATTGCCTGGCAGAGAGCAGACACTCAGTCCAGGCTTGTTGAACTAAACAAGAGTCTCCTCTGGATGGGCTGGCCCCACCCGCGGGCCTGCTGCGGGACTGAAACCACAATAGCAGAATCCTGGCGCCCAGGCAGGAGGAGGAGACGGCCGGCTGGTCGAGGGTCTCAGGACCTGAGAGTCACAGGTGTGCCGACCGGATCAGCCTAGATGCGCACGGCGGCCAGAGTGACCAGGAGCACCAAGAAGGGCTTCCTGGGGGGAGAGGTGGTCCGAGACCCTTGCCCCGCTCGGCAGTGCCCTAGCCCCGCCCTCCTCTGGAAACTGACAGGCAGCTCCACCAACGAGGTGTGGGAGCTGCTGTGCAGGGTGGTCGTGGGATGGGACAGATGGTAGGAGACCAGGAAACCCCCATGTTCTCCTCCATCTGTTACATTTAATTGACTTCCCGCAGAAAGAAAAAAAAAATAAACCAGTTGCAAGGATGAAATTGCTAATTAAAAGGCCCTCTGATTAGATAGACAAATATTTACCAATTATGTCTGACCCTGTCTGTTCCCCTTATGTCTGCAAACTCCCCCATCAGCACCATGGCCGCATGACACCCAGCTGGTGGCTCTTCCACTGAGCCTTCTCCTGGGGCCGAGACAGGCAATGGGCAAAACGGGGTAGAAGAGAGACGAATACTGGCAAATAGTTGTTCAACAAACACGGTGCCCACCGCGTGTGCAGGCTCGGTGCTGGGTCCCAGGGAACCAGAGCAGGATTTCCAGGGACGGTCGTTCAGATTGTATGCTGCACAAAGCCTCATCACGGGGAGAGCAGGGCTCCATTTGCGAACCTGGAACTCCTGATGCCAGAGGAAGAGATTTTTCCTTTTTCTTCTCACAATGGGCCATTAGCTTGGCAAGTCATATTCGCATATTCATGGCTGCTGGCTACTTTTTTCTCATCCACACAGAGTGGGCTAGTGGCAGCTCTGCAGAGATGACTATAATCCAGTTCCTGATCCAAGGGCCGCTGGGGGTAATGACAGAGAAAAATGAGCCTATGATGGGTAAATTCAATACATATTTGTTTGTATTGTTTGCTTTATGTTTGCTGAGCACTTTATGTTTGCTGAGCACTGTGTTAGGTATTGGGGGAGAGAGAACTAAATCATATTCATTTCCTGCCCTTCAGGAGCCGAGATGACTCGGAAGAGATGGATATACACACCTGGGTCTGCCCTTCCTTTTTTCCTTTCCTTCCTTCATTCCAAATGATCTGTAGAAATACCTGGGAAATGAGACTAATAATAGCTCTGGACTCCTACTGCTCTATCATGTCCTGGCTGTGTGACCTTGACCAAGTTACCTAACCTCTCTGTGCCTTAGGTTTTCCTGTCTGTAAATTGGAGACAATAATGGCAATAGCATCTCAGGGTTAATATAGTGATTAAATGATTTAGTGCATGTAACTCATGCTCGACACACACTAAGTCCTTGATAAAGGTTAGCTATTGTTATTATTATTATTTTAAAAATTTTTAATGTTTATTCATTACTGAGAGAGAGCATAAGCAGAGGAGGAGCAGGGAGAGAGAGAGGGAGACACAGAATCCAAAGTAGGCTCCAGGCTCCAAGCTGTCAGCACAGACCCAGACGTGGAGCTAGAACTCACGACCGTGAGATCATGACCTGAGCCGAAGTTGGAAGCCCAACCGAGTGAGTCACCCAGGCGCCCCTATTATTATTTTTTTTTAGTTTTATTGTGTGCTCCTTGGGAACAGAGTTATACCAGTCTGGTTTTAGAACTCAGTGTGGAACACACACAGGGGAATCCATGAACACATATAGACTCATATACACACAGGCTGGGCCCGAAGAGGGCTGCGGTGAATGAATGAGCCTTAGCTTAGGCGTCAGATGAGATGAGGTTGTTGTAAGCCCAGCCTAGGGAAATGGAACGATTTTCTGGTAAGGTAGTGAGCTCTCCATCACTGGAGGCAGGCCAAAGTGTGAGGTTGCCACAGAGAGGATTCTCCCTGTGGGAGAAAGGCAGGTCAGTTCCATCAGGCAGATACTGCTTGGGGTGTGACAGCCTCCTCCTGGGACCGTGGGACGAGATTCCCAGGGCCAGCTGCAGCACTGGGTAATACCTGGGAGAACATTCCACTAGCAAAGGGACAGCCAGGCTTGCTACCATGCATGCCTGTTCCCTGGAGCAAGGCACTGAATGGTAGGACCTCAGGCAGAGGCTGGAAAGGGACGGCCTCCAGCCCCTTTGGGAGGTCCGAGGTGGGGGTGGGAGATGGTTGGGATGGCTCAGTGTTAAAGAGTTGACTTGGGAACCCACTCTGGTAAAATGGGAAGAGAATGAGCCAGATAATATCAGTGTCCACCGCTTGTTTCTTTTCTCCTGTTCCCAAGTTACAGAAAACATGTACTGGGCGCTCGCAACATGCCATGCCCAGAGCTGAGCCTGTGGGATGTAGCCTCTCACTGAAATATCACAACAACCCAGGGGCGGGCATTATTAGGGTCACACCCACTTTACAGATGAAGAAGCTGAGGCCCTCAGAAATAAAGTAAGTTGTTCAAGTTCATCCAGCATGGAAATGACAGAAGCAGGTCTCAAATCCAGGCCTAGCTGACATGGAAACCTGGGATGTCAGTAGCCCAGTCCAGCTGTCCGTCAGTCCTGCCGGGCTCTCCCGGATGGCCCCCATGGCATGCCACATCCCTAGGACCCTTCCCCGACGCCTGTTCCCCTTCTGGGCTCATACCATGAAAGCCCCATGCAGAGTCTTCTACTCTAGAGGGATATATATTATCTAAATTTGATAAGACAACTTAATTTCACTCCGTGTCTGTTACCGGCGATAAAACCAGGGGACTTTTATGACCCAGCGTCCTCGGCAAGATTGTCAGGAACTTATTATACAAGGTCTAACTGGATTTCTCTCTGCAGATGGCTGGGAGCCATAGGCTGGAACGCAATTCGGCAACACATTTGGGGGAATAAATGCAAAATGCTTGTTCCAGAGACTTAGATAAGGAAGCAGGCCTCTGAGCTCGCCGGGAATAGGATCTGTCTTCCCTGGGCCCCAAAGGGTGCTTTGGGGAGGATTTGCCCTGTTGGAGGAGGAGTGGATGGTGGGTTCTCTCTCCCCCCTGCCATCCCTTGAATCTACTCACCCCAGGGAAGGAATGTGGAGACTCCTGAGGCTTGGGGTTCAGAACAGCAGCTCCTGGGGAGTCAGCAGTTGCAGGCAGAGGTGGGGACGACGAGGGAGGGGGCCTGAATGGGTGGTGGAGGGTGAGACCAAAGATGGGAGATTGTGTGCACTGGGAGAGGGGGGAAGAAGCAAAGGAGGGTGGGGCCTTTACTTCCGGTTCTCCGGGATCCACCCATGGCTCACACCTTACTGCCCTGGGATGCCTGGCCCCTTCCTGAGCACACCTCTAGGGCTGCTGTGGACCCCCACACCGGGGCTCCCCGGAAGACCCCATCCTTCAGATGTGGGGTTCCCGTATGTGAGCTCACAGATACTCCAAGATTCTGAGGTTCATTATCAGTGGACCCCAGTTCAGAGCTCACTTCATGAATTCCGAGATCTCCCAGGTTTGGGATGATACACAGACTTGGGCTCAGCTCAGTCCTAATGACACCAAACGTGGATATGCGGACCCCCAAAGCGAAAGCATCACAACCAGAGGCAGCCCCAAGTTCCAAGCTCAGCCTCCAGGACAAACAGCCCCCAAACCTGGGCTCACACACAGGTTTGGCACAGCGCCAGACTGAGACATCTCCTACACCAGACTCCAAACCTTAGTGTGGGCACTCCCTGGCCTTGGGGTACCACCAGACTCCGAGGGATCCCCCTGGGTCCCTCCAAATAAGCTCACACTGAGCCTCGGGGGTCACTGCTGGCTCTGGCTCTCATGCCCCCCAGGTTCAGGGAAGCTGCTTCCCTGACAATGACCTGGGCTGTTTCAGGTCTGTGCGGCCCCTCCCACTGGGCCAGGGAGGCCCCAGAGATATTTTCACCTGTCACCCAGGCCCCGATGCCTCCCCTTTTCCCCCTTTCAGTGGACTTGAGATTCCACTAAAGGAAGTCTTGCTTCACCCTTTTAGCTTTCTCCGAACTCTTTTTCTATCTGGGATCCTTGTTCCAGCTGGGCCCTTCACCTCCCAGTTTTTGGAGGGAGGAAGGTAACATTTACTGAGCAGCCTGTGTGCTGGGGCCTTGCTTGTCTGTGGTCTCATGGAGTCTTCACAACAACTTTTTAAGCTAGATTAAAAATTTTTTTGAGGGGGGTGTCACCTGGGTGGCTCAGTCGGTTAAGTGTCCGACTTTGGCTCAGATCTCACAGTCCGTGGGTTTGAGCCCTGCGTCAGGCTCTGTGCTGACAGCTCAGAGCCTGGAGCCTGCTTTGAATTCTGTGTCCCCCTCTCTCTCTGCCCCTCCCCTGCTCACTCTCTGTCTCGGTCTCTCAAAATAAAGACATGAAAAAAAATTAAAAAAAAAATTTTTTAATGTGTATTCTTGAGAGAGACAGAGTGCAAGCAGGGGAGGAGCAGAGAGAGAGGGAGACACAGAATCTGAAGCAGACTCCAGGCTCTGCACTGTCAGCACAGAGCCCGGTGCGGGGCTCGAACCCATGAACTGTGAGATTATGACCTGAGTTGAAGTCAAATGCTTAACCGACTGAGCCAGCCAGGTGCCCCTAAGCTAGATGTTTGTTATAGCCTTCTGCAGATGAGGAAATGGAGGCACAGAGAGGTTAAGTCGCTTATCCAAAGGCACGCAGCCCAGAAGGTGACAGCTTTGTCTCTGCCAGGGTCCTACCCCAAGACTTGGAGCAGAGCATTGGCGAGCCCTCCGGCTTTGGGGCTTGAGGTGGCTGTCGCCCAGGTAGGAGACTGGGGGTGCTGTTTTCATTGAGCCTAAGTTTGTAACATTTCCACACTAGCAAAAAGAATTCTTTCCAGTAGACAGGGAGATGGGGGGTGGCACAGGAGCAGAGAAAACTGTCGTGAGATCAAGGGCACTGGCTGCCGGGCCAGTCACCGTGGTGGGGGCTGGGGGGTGGCAGGAACTGGCCTTTGCGGGAGACAGTGATGAATAGGCCGGTCCCTGCCGTGGGGTGCCGAAAGGCAACCGAGATCTGGTTCCTGTACGGGTGTGGACGTGTGTCAGAAATCACTGCCACCCTAGAGATGCCAGGAGGGGGGTCTACCCCACCTGAGTGAAGGCCAGGAAGTCCATGGAGCCATTGGAATAGTAATGACCTCAGGCAGGCCCTGCGGGTTACAGCAGGCAGGCCAGAGCCCGCACGGGTCCCCATCCTCAACCCTGCAGGCCCCTGTGGGACCCGCGAGTGGGACTGGACTGGAGGCGGGCTGCCGTGGGGGGCGCATGACTAGGCTCTACCACTTCCCCACTCTGTGACCTGGGGCAGTCACTTCACCTCTCTGAGCCTCCATTACATGTAAACAGATGCAACGATGCTGCCCTTCCGGGGGCGTGAGGGTTGGAAAGTGCACAGGAAGTGCTCATTCAGAAAATAGGGCTTTGTATTATAAAGGCGTTACCATGCCCACACGCTAATAAGCAGGTCCTGGAAATGGCCTTCAAAGAGGGTAGAGTCAGAAACCAAATCCCTCAGCTGAGAGTGATTTTATTTTATTTGTTAAAGGAGAAACAAGTAACATTATCCTCCAAGGATTTTTCCCTCTTGGAGAGAGACAACGAGAGAGAGAGAGAGAGAGGAATTAAAAAAGAAAGAAAGAAAAACTAATATCTTCATTTCCATCCCCCCCCTTTTAAGCTAATTTGTGGAAAATTAAAATGGGGAACTCACAGAGGCTGGCATTTTAATTGGATCTTGTCTGGCGTCCTCTCTAGGATTCCCTGATTAGCTTCCTCCATTAATTCCTCTGTACTCCGTTTAGCCTGTTTCCTGCTCTCCGTAGGGCCCGGTGACTCCCCACATGGAGAAGGGAGCTTTGGACAGGTGCCCCAGCTGTCCCTGAGGCTCTGGGGTCAGAGTGGCCCAGGCTGGAATTTTGCCTTGTGATCTGTGCAAGGCGCCCTGCTGGCTAGGCCCATGGCCTTGTCTGGAATTCTCCTGAATGATTTACCTGGTACATATACTCAGTGCGTGGTATTTCCTTCTTCAGCCCACCTCTGAGATCTGGGAGGCTTTCCTAGGGAAGGGAAGCCCACTCCCCCATGCCTTTATGCCCTGGAGGGAGAGCTTTCTCCGGCATCCATCAATCACCCAGCCTCTGGTTAAAAGGACAATTTGCTGCTTTTCCCATGGGAAAAGGGGATTTGGGTAATTAATAATGAAAATGATGTTTCTTGAGGGCTCACTTCCTGTCAGGCATGTCACCTGCAGAAGCAGATTTTGTCCTCATGACAACCCAGAGAGGAAAGGACTATTATTATCTTCCCATTTTATGGATGAAGAAACTGAGGCTCAGAGAGGTTAAATAATTACCACACAGCTAGTTTAGGTGGTAGAGCCTGAATTCCAATTCACGGGCGGTTTGGCCAGTGAAGCCCCCTCAACCCAGCCTGAGTTTCCCAGTTTTGGATTTAAGAGTTGGGTCTCCTGGCCCAGGGTTTCTGGCCCATTCCTCTGGGGCTCAGATCGTAATGCCCTCACCCTGCCGCCCCCCCCCCCCCCAGGGG